>NW_025403238.1:0-1558 GCF_020080835.1 Cotesia glomerata
GTTGCTATGAATGAATTTTTATTTTGATTTAGAAAAATTGAATTAATTTTTATCATAAGATCAATGATCAGGTTCAGTTTTCAGGCACTGCGTAGCTGTGAGATGAAATTTAATTTTCATTTACAACAATTGAAGTAATTTTTAATTAAAAATTTCGTAGGAGTAGAAGAAGTTAAAGGCAATGAGCGGCCATTAAAGAAATTTTATTTTTTATTTGAATCAATTAAAATAATTTCAGAATGAAAAAATAAGCAACACTTGCCGGGATGTCAGGGGCTTGAGGCAGCTAAGACTAAGGTTTTGATTTTTATTTGGAATGATTGAGACAATTTTAAACTAACAATTCAGTACCTAGAAGTTAGGTAAGAGGGGCTGGGCGGCCATAAATGAATTTTTATTCATATTTAGAATAATTAAAGTGAATTTTGATAAATAACTAAGTTATCAGGGGTCGAGATTTTACAGGCACGGGGTTGCTATGACTAAATTTTTGTTTTCATTTAGAACGATTAAAGAAATTTTTAATTAAAAAATCAGTAGTGATAGTAAGTTAGAGGCACTAAGCAGCCATAAATGAATTTTTGTTTTTATTTAGCATAATTGATGTAATTTTAAAAATAAACTTAGTAATTAGGGTCAGTAACAGGCAATGGGTAGATATGAATAAGTTTTTATTCTCATTTAGAGTGATTAAAGTAATTTTAGATTGAAAAAATTAGTAGTGATGGTAAGTTAGAGGCACTAGGTGGCTATGAGTGAATTTTCATTTTAACTTTTCAAATGAATTTAAATAATTTTTAAATAAACAATAAGGAGTGACGGTCAGTCAGGGGCTATAGGCGGCTATAACTAAGTTTTTAATTTTCATTTGAAATGATTAGAGCAATTTTAAATTAAAAATCACTAGCGAGGATCAGTTAGAGTTACTAAAACGGCTGGTCATAAATAGAATTTTCATTTTTCCATTAAAAATAATTGAAGTAATTTTAATAAAAAATCATTAGCGAGGGTTAGTCAGAAAAACTGGGTGGCTACGAATAAAGTTTTTTTATTTATAATAATTGAATTGAATTCAATGGAAAAATTAGTGATCGGGGTGAGTTACAAGCACTGGATGCTATGAATAAATTTTTATTTTTATTCATAATAAAGTAATTTAAAAATCAAAAATACGTAGCAACGGTCAGTCAAAGACACTTGGGTGCTATGAAAAAATTTTTGCTTTCTTTATTCATTTAGAATTGAATCAATTTTTACAAAAAAATAAAATTAAGCGATCAAGGGTCAGTTACAGGCACTGCGTAGAAATGTAAATTAATTTTTGATTGCATTTAGAAACGATTAAAAGTAATTTTTTAATGAAAATCAGTAGTAATAGTGACTTAATAGCACCAAGCTGTTCTCGGATGAATTTTCGCTTTATTTAAATAAATTAAAATATTTTTTAAAGAGAAAAGAAAGATTGACGGTCAGTCAATAGCTCCAGGCGGCTGCGTAAGTATTTAATTTTTATTTGGAATAATTGAGGCAATTTTGAATCAAAAAATCGCCGGCGATT
>NW_025403239.1:0-1557 GCF_020080835.1 Cotesia glomerata
GGACATACTTGAGACTACACATAGCGATATGGTACTCAAATTAAAGTTTATTTAAAGAGCTTTCAGATGGATTTCACAGAGTTTTTAATAAGTTATCCCATTCAAAAATTATTCGAGTAAGAAAGTGAAAAATATGTATTTTATGACCAAAATTTCAAAAATCCTGGCATTTCTAAATTAGCTTGACCGGATTAAGACGCTTGCACGTGTGAATGTGTAAGTAAATATGTGTGACTACGTTAGCTATAGAAACTAGTTAGTCATACAAAGTTAGTTGTGTCTTTGTTTGGCACATAATTTACTGGACACTGGCGCCTCCTTCTAACAAATGAAGAGACGTTATTTTTAATTAATAATTAATTATTCCATGCGGTTAATCGCAAAATAGCTATGGACTTTTCGTCTCAGAATTATTTTTTCATCAGATGTCACAATGGCGTCTGTGACCTTGGGGACACCCTGTATATATAGCTATTGGGTGTGCCAAAAAATCGGATATTTTTTTCACACTTTCCGCTTAAAATATCGTAAAAGATGTCGAAACAAAAGGCATGTCCAATGGAGAGTTATTAATTTTAATTTTTTAAGAGGTCCTCCTATTGATTTCCGGAATTTTCCCTGCTTAAATAACACGGGAAAAATTTTTATTTTTACTGCCGTAACGTCTGAAGATTTCATTTTGTCATAAAATAAACTATTAGACCTCATTTGGGATTAAATTTTGAACAAAAATTTCTGTTGGGTCAAGTTGCTACCATCGAAGCCTGACCTTTATAATGCTTTACAGTATCAATTTTCACCAAATTTCGTGTTTTCGTAATTTTTAGCCAAACCATCCAAGATAGAACAAAAGTCGACTGACCATTCTTGTAGTCCATTTGACACACTACAAAAACAATTTTTGTATCATCAATATTTTCAAAGTTACAGACCAACAAAATCCTATTTTTTCTAATTTTTAGCTTTGTTCATAGGGAACCATCGATAAAAATACAAAAAAATTGGTTCTATTTTTTAGTACATCAAATTTTGCTACAAAAATTGTATAAGAAAGATTCGTTGTCTCCGCAATAGCTCAGAGTAACAAGCCTGATAAGTATATTTTCATAATTTTCAACTATATTTTCTAAATTATTGACGATAAATGACAAATTTCAATTGAAAATTTAAAGTATATTCAATTCTCTAAAAAGTTAGTCTAGATTAATTTTTACATTATAACTTGCTTAATAAGTTAACAAACATTATTGTTATTTATTTCGTTTTTTGTCTGTTGAGGTTATTTAAACAATTCTCAAGACAACCCTGATTAAGTTAACATATTAAAAATGATTTGACACGTTCCACTCCCACAAGATATATTATTAAAAATAAGAAAATTGAATGATTAACAAGTATTTAATATAGTAAAAAATCTAATCCTTTCTGATGCTTTTTATTTCTTTTTCGCAGGAAGAGAGTATTACCGAAAAATTATGTTTTTTTTACATACCTCAACATTTTCATGATAGTTTTTTATTTTTACTCGTGCGTTTCTATTGTTTGTAATAGGCCACT
>NW_025403240.1:0-1555 GCF_020080835.1 Cotesia glomerata
CGTCAATTCAACGTCGATGACAATAATAATTTTTAACAGCAATACTCAATAGCGAACTACGCTTCGTCATAGTAATAATTATTTTGTCGCTTAACTTAACAGCAAGAATAAAACAACATCCGAAATTTGTTGCAACGGAATTAAATTAGCAAAAGTACATCCGAGCAACACCAAGCCAAAACGTGGAAGAAAGAAAAATCATCACTTATCGCATTCTTTGCTTGCTCGCCCCACTCTCGGGAGTAGTTGACGTTTTAACTCTAGAGATGGCACCATATATTCAATTTTCCGATATCGACGTGCCATTTGATGTATTGACTGGAGCATTGGCGCGCTCGACAGCCTGCTTTCCAACTTCACGCCTGCGCCGCTTGTTCACTCCACGTTCCGTGTAGTCCGTCGTCTTGTTTACTCTTGGGACAGCCATCCTCTCGCCGTTGATGATCTTGAAGAAGATTTTCGTCGTCTTTTTTTGTCGAGCGAGTGGCCGTCGTATTTTGTACCATTTACAGTAATTAAATAACTTAAATCTAATGTAAAGCTAACTTAATTTACTACAGTTAAATTATTTCTTAATCGCAAATAAATTCGGGGTTTCGCGCGCAGTCGAGGTTCGTTCGAATTTTACTCACGCAAAGGGCGACTCGGTCGCGGTGAATCAACCAATGACCGCAATTAAATTAAAATTTGCTTTTGAATAAATTCAAAATACTAGTAAAAAAATAGTACACAGGTGGCGCTAACAACAGCGGCCTGTAACAACACCTCCCCCAGCCGTCGACCAGGAGCCCATGGTTTCGTCTAGGTACTTTTGGACCAGCACAACTACCTTCGGAACCAACAGCAACCTAAACTACCCATCACCAGCAATATAACCAAAAAAATTATTTCTTAGTCAAATTCAGAAATAAAGTTTTATTTATAAACATGACTCGGCTTAGCGGCACGTGCAGCACTATCGCCCTATGGCGTATTCAGTCAGCGCCTTTGGCGCATGGTACTTCGTCGTCTGCATGACGATCAAAACAAACGAATACAAAAATCAAATCATAAACCAAAAAAACTTTTTTTTTCTAAAATAAATAAAAAAAAAAAAATTAGAAAAACGGTAGACCCTGAAGGCAATCCGTGCAACTTCCCCCTAATTCCATTCCTAGGTGCATAAAACTGCACTAATGATGTTTTTGAGCTCTCCTAGCTCAAAAATACAATTTATGTGTTATTTTAAGCTCTTCGAGCTTAGAAAGATAGCTTTTCTATGCTTTTGAGCTCGAAGAAATCAAAAGTCTGATAGAAGGTTCATAGAACAATATTTTTTTAATTTTCAAACCGCACTAACTTTTGAATGAATCAACCGATTTTTATGCAGTTGGCAGCATTTGACGCAGTTTTTTTAGTTTCATGAAGAATCTTCAAGTTTGAATTGATAAAACTAGTAAATTTGGAGTAATTCCAAAAAAACACTTTTTCGGTTTTCTTTCGTTCATGATATCTCTTGAACGAATTGACCAATCCTGACCAACTTGACGGCGATCGATGTGATTTTTTCATGCTA
>NW_025403241.1:0-8412 GCF_020080835.1 Cotesia glomerata
CTAAACCGGACACTATTTACTGTTTATAAAATTTTTTGAACTAAAATCTTGAATTTACTGTTGCTGTTAGTTTAAGAAAATACTTTTTCTCTTTAAATCCTCGTAGTTTAAAACTATGTTCAAATCCTCTCGTATCTACTTAATTTTATTGAAGCTAAAACTTTAATTATTTAGAAATCTAACAAAATGCTCAAAAATATATAATTCCTAATTAGAATAGTGTTTTCACACAAAAAAAGTAACCCAAAGAAATGTATGCACCGCAGTGGGAAGAATAAGAAGCTCTTGTCCGGATAAAACGAACAAGTCACGTCCTTATCCGTCACGTATGCATATCTTGAGACCCCGAGAGAAACTACAACTACCAGCGGTGTTACTACCGGCGGCGTATTCTTGGCAGGGTGACAGGCAAGCACCCCAACATCAACCCAGGGGACACTCTTGAGCCGGACGTACGTGGTCAACGTGCGGGCCAAACTGTCGGGAAAGTTACGTAAAATAGTTAGCGACATCTCTCCGAGTGTATCCTGCCCTCTATCCCTCATCCTCGAAGCCCATTCCTCATACATACATATCCATTCTCGATCCGAACTCCTATTTCCCTCTTTTTTCCTTGTTCCTTGCTCCAAAGTTCGGCTCTCTCCTTTGCATATTTCCATCCTTGTGGTGTCTGGCGTCCAGCGGACACCAACATTTATAGTACGTTTGTTATCTGACGCCCAGGGCTGGGCTCTGATCAGAAGAGTATTCTGTCCGTCACTGATATATGATTGGTACTGGAGGTTGCTTCGAGCTAACCTTCCCTCAGATCCAACGTACGTGACCGATATGACGGCGACACGTGAATATATATCACTTTGACATCTCTAAGACACAAATACACCTGCATTTCTGACCAGGAAAACCATCGTCCTGGTGGACGAAAGAGCAGAGATAAAAGTGAGAAGGAAGATAGAGATAAAAGGAGAGACAAAAAGGCATGGACACAGCTTTTCACTCTGACTTGAATTTCCGTGGATTTTCAGTCGCGTCTGGATGCCTCTCTTACATAAATGGAAGAGTATGCTCACTTGAGAACAATGGCCCAAGAGTTTGGATAGCAGCGGCACAGCCTAGATGGAAAGTTATGTCCAAGTCTGGGAGAGTGGAGTTCTTGCAAATCTCCGGCGGATCGTCGCCGTGACATCGCCTGACATGGTTCGTCGATCGGGTTTCCTACTTCCTTGACAGATGCCATATTATTTTATTGTAAATTTACAAAATTGTCGGGTGTATTCTGTCTGCTCGTCATTAAGTTTGCACCTCAAAAGAGAAATTTTTGTTAAATTTATCTTGAGCTAATACTTTATTTTCCGAACTACACGTAGAAAAATTCGTTCTGGGAGTGAACAGAGTTACCTTAACTATACAATAGCTTACTGTTTTCTGAGTTATTGAGTTACAGTAACAAAATTTTATTTAGTTCTGATAATTCAAATGTTGTTGGAGCTCTCAGAGCTCTCAACGGGATTGTTCCCCCGAGAGACAAACGGCATAGTTGGAAGGGCTTTTTACGTTGCGCAGTAGTGGAGTGCGCTGATATATTTCATAACTCTCGAAAATGACGAACATAATTATTTTGTTACTTCCATCCATATTATAAAAAATATATAAGGACAATAATTAGGTTTCCAGTTTATTAATTCTAAGGAAATAGGTATTTTTTTTTTGTCAAATTGAATTTCGTTAGAACGGTTTTGTATTTATGGTTTTTCAAGGTTCATTTGGTATGACTGTTAATTTAATTTATTAGGCATAATATATTGTGATATATATTGTGATTGTGATAATTTTTATTTGTAATATAAGTTCTATTATTATTTTATTTCTATTATAATACTATTCTTATTTGTCATATACAATTATTATTGGGAATATAAATTCGTTCTGCTGGATTTATTTATTAAACTATCAATATTAAATCGTTATAGATTTGTTAAAATTTGTTATAATCTCAGATGGATCCTGTAGAGTTGTGAGAGGTAAATAACGTTGAGCTCTCAGAGCTCAACGACAAAGAGTTATAGGAGCCAAACGGTATTGTTACCATAAGAAAGCGTTAACCTACTGGAACTTTTTACAACTAACTATGTACTATAGAGTTCCTGTAGCTAAATTTTTTTCTCCGTGTAGTTAAAGTAAAAAATAAAGTAATTAAATAAAGTTTGGCGATAAAGATAAATAATTTATGATAGTCGCATGTCGGAAAATACTCGAGTACTGTAATGATCACCGATCATTGTCGTAACGTGAATCGGTATCTTATATGTACTGAGTCGGCGCCGCTGATTCTAAGCTCATAAAAATCCTCCAGTGTGTATGTGTGTGTTCAAAGATATAAGGACAAGAAGTTACAGCAAAGCTCCGGATGAAGCCATAACGCGACGTTAATGACCATCGATTAACGCTCCCTATAATTGCTGCGATAAATCCCAGACGCCGGTGAGCAGCCAATGCATCCTCGAGTGGAGAACTGTTTCCTTAATCACGAGGATAAATTTACTGGGTCATACATTTATTTATCTATTGGAGAAAATAAACAAGAAATATTTTTTTTTTTATTTTTTAATAAAAAAGTAATTACTTGAATGTATGAGATTAAACAAAGTAAATCACTTTCGTTTAATACTTCCAACAAGTCGATAAACTTTGGTCTTTTGTTTTTCCATCGGACCTGAACTTTATTTCCACCAGGAGCTCCTCCTCCTTTAGTGTATCCACGGCTGGTTCTCTAGTGCCGAGAGGAATCAATTATGAAACTTTTCAAATTTGTCAGTAACATGAAATTTCTTTTTATATCCGAAGCTCATAATTGAAGTCTATCGGGAGGACTCTTGGAGGGATGTAGCGTCGTCAGTCGTAGAGAAACCAGGGATGAAAAGAGTGCAGAGTTCTGCCCGGGGGAGGCTGAGTTATATGGGTGAGCGGGAGGATCGAAGTGAGCGACGAGGCGTGAGGGACAGAAGAAACTTTTTGTTTTTCCGTCGACTGTGTTTCCCTCATTGCGCCCTCCCTCTGCTCAGCTTTCATCTCACTTTCATCCCCGAACACGGACGCCCGCTTTGTAAAATGAAAATTTTTTACGCGGGTGTTGAAAGGGTGAGATAATGTCTCGGATTCATAAAAAGGCTTCCGTTCAATTTCGCGGACTAACTGATTGATATTAGATGATCACTTTTTATATTTCAATATTGCAATCATTTTCATTTGTTTTTATCTTCATTATTTTTTGCTTCTAAATTACCCCATGAAAAAAAAAAAAAAAAAATATGTCGACGTTCTAATTAATAATTGTCTAAGTCCATTTTAGAGAATCTTCTATTTGTACGAAAAACAATTAGTTCAAAATTTATTATCACTTTAATAGAACCATTTAATATTAGTATTATCTAATAGAGATATAATATTTAGGTTTGAATCATTCAAATAATTTATAATTCGATTATGATTACATCAAAATGGTAAAAATCACCCTCTAAAAATAAGGAGTTAGAATAATTGCTAATTAAACCGTCGATATGTCGAAATAGATAAAAAATATATTTTGAATAAATTAATAAATTATGTATATTAAATAGATTTTAATAACTAACTTTTGACCAATTTTCATATAAATTTTATATATTTTAGATTTATTCAAAAATATATTTTTTCATATTTTTAGCGATGTATTTTTATGTATTTTTAAGATATATTTTGAAAATATATAAAATACTAGAATCCAAATTTACGCGCCTGACTATAGAGTTTGCATATATTTTCATGCTTATGATATATTCGACCAATCACGTTACGAATAGTTTGCTTACACGATATATTTTCATATTTTTCATCTAAATTATAAGAGTGGATTTATGAAAATTGGCCAAAAGTTAGTTATTAAAAATATATTTACTTTACAGATTTTTTATATTTTTAATAAATTTAAAATATATTTTTTATATATCTCAAAATATTTTTATTTTTTTCATGGGATTATAGTCGAATTTCAATCGAATTCTTTCTTTAATAAAAGTTTTATTTATTAAAAAATATTTTAATACACACAAATAGTATTAATTAATAAAAAAGACACATTTATAAAGAAGTTCATTAAAAAATAAGTTTTTTAATAATTATTGCGATTATTTCTTAAAAAAACTCGAAAGCTTCCAAAAAATTCTAAGAGATGGCGCCAGTAGGGTGTGACGTCACTACGAGGCGGGCTTTTTGAAAACTTTAAATTGTAATTTTAAAGAAAAGGCAGTATATTTGTTATTTTGATCTTTCAAACTAATTATTTAGAATATTTAGAGGATTTTTTTTTTAAATACTAAAAAAACCTCGAAATTATAAATATTTGTCTAAAAATTTGATTGAATCATCAATAATTATTTAATGTCAAAATAAATAAATTTCAAATTTTTTTTTAATTTAAAAATATATTAAGATCGAAATGAATGATATTTGGCAGGGTGAGAATAATTAAAAGACTTCGGTAAGGCGAAGGACCTAAAAGAAGGGTGAAAAGATTGACAGTGAATTATTCAGGTATGTCTATAAAGGGATAATTTTCCATCGAATTTTTTATCTATCACATTATTTTTTATTATAATTATAAGTTATTAAATTAACTACACGTAACACAAAAAAGCTGTTAATCAATAAAACTTATTATTTATAAAGTAAAATATTATTAATCAGACTAATGACGAATCGATCATACATGATAGTACATATAATTGAAGAATAGACGAATGGACTTCTTAATTACGGAAGAAAACACATGGATACAAGGTTGATGCGTTGAGAGGGAGATAATGAAAATTGATGAGACAATCGAGGGTGCGAAAACACCACCGTACGTTCTCCCATTTGCTTCGTCGCGTTAATGTTTCACCTATACCTCATCCTTGTATCCTTGTACTCAGTGTTCATCTCTCTCTCTCAAGCTTTATCTCATCCCCAGAGTGACTTCAAAGTACACGAGCTCATCTCGAGGGCGGAAAAAAATTAAACTGATCGTCAAAAAAAAAAGAAATTAAGGCAAAGGGTTATTAGACGACTTGTCTTAAAGGCCAATTTTTAAAATGGCAATTCTTCTTTAGGCTGAAGCCTCGTTAATAGAATGATTATCGTTTAAGTGTAATTACTGGAGGAGAAAGGGTTCAGATTAATATTATATAATACAATCTCTCCCAATTTTACCCCAGGCTATTTTTAAAATAAAAAAAACCATTTTTAAGTTATCATCTCATTAGTTTTATTTCTTTTTTATTTTTATTATTATTATTTTTTAAATTATAGGTTAAAGCTAAAATGAGGTTACAACTATTATTTGAGAAACCCCATTAGTTAAAATTACTCAATTTTTCAGGAGAAGCAAAAAATATTTTTCTCAGTTAGGATTTGCATTAACATTATGAACCAATGATGAATAATAATAATGTTAGTATCCCTGAAAAAAATATTTCAGCATGAAAAAATTTAATTATTAATTACTACTATTCATAATAATGATTTGAAGTTGATTTATGGGGTTTCTCACCAAAACAGAACAATATAGTAATAAAATGATTAATTTATCAATTTTTCTCCGTCAATTATTTATTATATTTATAAAATAAAGTACAAAACCAATATGTATTGGAACTACAATTAACGAAAATTATAATAAAATCATCTATTTTTAAATTCAAATTAGTGAACTGAGAGTCAACAATAAAACAACATTTTAATATATCACAATCTAACTTTTATAAAAGTAAATTGCAAAAATTATTGAAATCAAAGTATTTAACAGTAAATATAATATATTTTTATTTGGTCATCATTAATTTTAGAATTTAAATCAGTTAAATCAGAGTCAACAATAAAATAACATATTTTTTAATTTTAATCCATCAAGCGAATATTGTAAAACTCATTAAAATTCAAGTATTTAACAGTAAATTAAGTTTCTAATTATCTAATAATCAATCATTTTAAATTAAAGTCAAGTGAAACTTCACATCCAAACAATAAAACAATAATTTAATTTAATTTTTTTTTAAACCCATACTGCGAAAAATTATAAAAATTTAAGTATTTTGCATTGAACTAAATTCTTTTTCTTCTCTCTTCAGAAGAAGTTTTTTGAAAAAAAAAAAAACACAAAAGCGAAATTTATTTTCTTGGAATTTTTAAATTGAATGTTTATTCGAAAAACCCTATAATTCACTGACTTATAGGGGTTTCTCAACTAAACGAGATTTATATCGACCGATTGGATTAGGTTTTGACCACAGATTTAATATTTTTAGTGCTGGTATAAGTGAGGGTAAATTCAAAGAATCGAAAAATGCAACAAATCCGGATTTCGAAAAAATATGACCAATTTATTTGGTAAAAAATTAGAAAAACGAGTTGACCCTGAAGGCCATCCCTGCAACTTCCCGCTAATTCCTATTTTAGGGCGCTTAAAATTGCACCAATGACGTTGTTGAGCTCTTCAAGCTTAAAAAATGTAATTTATGGGTTATTTTGAGCTTCCTCCGAGCTCAAAGAGATTGCTTTCCCCAGGTGCTTTTGAGCTCTTCGAGCTCTCAAAAAAGTCTGATAGAAATTTCGATAAGACACTATTTTTTGAATTTTTTAAACCCCGCAATAACTTTTGGAATGAATAAACCGATTTTCACGCGGTTGGCAGCATTCGATGCAGTTTTCTCTAAGCCTCACAAAGAATTTCAAATTTTGAATTGATCGCGCTAGGAATTTCGGAGTTATTCCGAAAAAACACTTTTTTCGGTTTTCTTTCGTTCACGATATCTCTCGAACGAATCAACTGATTTTGACCGGACTGGTGGCGATCGACGTGGTTTTCGAGGTTAAAGTGCCGATTAGTTTTGGAATTGAACCTTTAAGCCGATTAAAAGTTAGTCTAAAACCACATTTGAAAAAAATTTTTTCAGTTTTTGAAGATTTCTCAAAATGTATTGATCTGAATCGGTCCAAATAAGCTTTCAAAATCTAAGTTTGGTCAAGCCCTTTCGAATGGCACCAACCACGATGAAATCGGTCAAGCCGTTCAAAAGTTATAAGCGGTTCACATACTTTCACACACAATCACACAGCTGGCTATTGCCAGACACCGTGACAACCTCGCGGGGATAGTCAGGAAGCTTCCTCAGACCTTCAAACGTCGAGATCTGATGAAAACTCGATTTTTGCAAAACGGGTGAAAACAATAACCTCCCGATTTTTGAAAATCTTCTCGATTTTCTGAAGCGGGAAGTTAAAAATATTCTAAAAAATAATAAAGTTTTCAATGTGAATGAAATATGACTGAAAAAAAAAAAAAAAATAGCTTGAACACTCTTTTCGCTCTGAAACAACAGAAGTTTGAAAAGTTAGTAATTATCTTTTAATAATCGTCCCTTTTAATTAATTAAAAACAAAGTTAAAAGGGTTTTATTTATTTTCTCGAGTAACTTCCTGTACCACTAACATTTTTATTTTAGTTTCGAAAAATAAAATTACCCCAAATAATTTAACGAGTGAATTAATTCAATATCAAAGTTCATTAGTTACATATCTTTGTGTTTCTTGAAAAGAGTAAACAAGAAACGTGAAAAGAGGGCGGAATAAAAAATAAAATAAAACAAATGCAATGAAGCTGAGTAAAAAAAAGGGAGAGACTCAATTTCATATCATCCAATAACCGTAAATCACAAACTACCCTCTTAATTAATGTAACTTTTATTATTGTTTCCCCACGCGGGCAATTTACGTATTCTCTTTGACCCAATGGACTTTTTAAAAGTTATCATTATTATTAAGCATTATTGTTATTACTATTATTATCTATCTCATTTTATTTAAATGTCCACTGTATACATTTTTAGCAAAACTTTCTGTAACGTGTGTATAGATCTAAGTGTGAGCAGAATCGTCGGCGTGCAAATATGCCATCTGCATCTGCATGCAGCTAACACGTGACAACATTCTCTGATGTGTACTTTTTACCTTCTCTGTACTGGCTACACTCTCTTTGCATATACGATACACGACATACGATATACCACTCTTATATTCCCCGTTATAGCCCGTTTCAATGTGCAATGTAAAACTTTTCCGAAACGAGTAGTTTCCGGTGGTTCTGACTCCAGACGACGGTCCGATGCAAAATGTAAAAGCTTGCTGGGAAATACAAGATAAATGCAGACTGACAATGCGACACACGGCCATACACCACGGCTATTAAATTTGCCAGGTGGAAAGTTCAGTTTGACTTTTTTTTTTTCTACATATTTAGTTATTTTTAATAGATGCAGTGCTTTATATCAATAAAGCAAATTTACTGATTAAAACGGACTGTTGAATTGATAATTAAATTTTCTACGACCTTTTAAGGAT
>NW_025403242.1:0-1553 GCF_020080835.1 Cotesia glomerata
GCGTCCCTACATTGTCTGGTTTTCTGCTTCTGTTTTCACATTTTATTAAATAATGTCTAACTCTTATCGATTGCCATTTGTGAAATTTTTAAATTTAAGTGCATAAAAATTAACATCCACTCGGATAACAACAGTTGTGAGAACTTTTGTATTTCTAAAATATAGTTCCAGGACAAAATTCAATTTTACTTAATTATTGTTATTCAATTAATTACTGATCAATACTTGTTAGTTAGTTGATTAATGAATTTTTCTTTTATATTACATGTAGATAAATATTCATTACATACTAAGAAACATTTATTAGTATTTAATAAAATTTTTATTAGTATTTAAGGAAATTTAATTAATATTTAATAAATTTTTATTTGGGATTAGCCAAATAAACGTTTTTATTAAATAGTAATAAAATTTCATTACTGATAAATAAAATTGATCTACTCAGTGTTGGCTAGATATCAGACATGGACAAGGTCTGATCAGGTCTGAAGCGTATTTAAGGCTTCAGACATGAACAGACATGAGCGAGGCATGAACAGGTCTGATCAGATCTGAACGTATTTAACGCTACAGACATGAACAGACATGAGCAGGCATGAACAGGTCTGATCCAGGTCTGAGCGTATTTAATGCTTCCGGAGGCATGAACAGGCATGAACAGGTCCTGATCCCAGGTATAATTTCAGGCCTGATCATGCATGAACGAGGCCTGCTCCAGGAATCTAATTTCAGGCCTGATCCGAGATATGAACAGGTCTGCTCAGGTCTAATTTCAGGCCTGATCCCAGATATGAACAGGTCTGATCAGTCCTGATCATTTTTCCCGGGTTGAGCACAATGAGGAACTTAAATTGGATGTGGCTTAAAGGCACAGTAAAGAGATGAACTTTTGATACGGCACCGTATGTCTACGCAGCGCCACGAAATACCGGGAAATTCATATTTTTATTTAAAAAATATCACACGTATGAGGAGCCGTATCGTTCATTTGCGATTTGCCTGTAGCTACATCCTTAGAAATTTGGATTCCGGGTAAAATAAATTAAGAAACAGAAATTTGATTAATTATATATTATATATTATAATAATAATAATAGTAGTAGTATTGGCAATAATAATAATTGTAATAATAATAATAATAATAATAATAATAATAATATTAATAATAAGAATTAACTAGTAATAATAATAATAATAATAATGAAAGCAATAATAATAATAATAATAATAATATTAATAATAATAATGATAATAATAATAATAATAATAATAGTAGTAATAATTAATAGTATATTACACTCCTTGGTAAGGAGAAAATAAAGAAAAACCTTAGATCACATGTAGCGTTGGCCGAGGCGGAGCAGAGATCAACTGAAATATGTGATCTGAGGTTTTCTTTACTTCACTGATAGAAAGGATTTATTTGTATTAAAAATATTTGTTAATAGTTAATAAATCATTTATTAGAGACTACTTTTTTAGTATTAAACAAACATTTCTTAGTATTTAAAATGATTTGTTTGTATTTTAATAAATCTGATATTCATTTATTA
>NW_025403243.1:0-1552 GCF_020080835.1 Cotesia glomerata
AGTTAAAAAAATAGTCACAAAAAAAATCACCCTAATATAAATTATTTATGTCAACGAGACATAAAAATATTGAGCGAGATTTACCAATAGAAATTTAATATTTACAGACATACTTTTAGAGAAAAAGTCTTCAATGTTAATCCTACAGACAAAGAAAGCTTCAACAAAATTTGAGCCGTTATCAGTGACTGCACTGTAAATCCAAGTGTTTTAACAAAACACACATAAAGTGTTTTGTTCTTATCTTAAAGCACTGTAGTCACTTTTAAAACACTTCCATGTGTTTTAATTTCCTATGTTAAATGCCCATTTGTAGTCACTTTTAAAACACTTTGATTTACAGTGTGTCACCACAACTTTTTGTGCATTGATTCCGAACGATTGATGAACCTCATCAATCATTTTTGCCACTCTGTCGATGAATGAGTCCCTGAAAATCTTCGGCAAGCAATCGCGTATGATTTGCGCTCGAACGTATTTTTATCAATCTGAAAGTTCATATTTTATGAAAAATTTTTTTCATGATCTACGTTAATCATTAATTTAGTGAGTAATAAAATTATATTAATATTATGTACATTATATACAGTAGGGTGGGCCAAAAAAAATTTTTTTCCTTTAGCTATAGTAAAAATATTGTTCGAGCCCTAGCGAATTCGGTTATACTCAAAAAATACTCGAAGTATTTTGTATTTTCAGACAAACCCTTTCCATGTAAATCATACCTTAAACATTAATCAATTTTCAAAATTTCATTTTTTACATTTTAAATTTTGTGAATAGTGAATAAATCAATATTTAAAAGCAACAAATACATATGTCTAAAGGAAATTAAGTTAGCTACAAAAAAGGGCTCTTAATATTTCTTGATAGATTCAATCCTTTAAATATTATTCAAGGTTAAAGGTTGAATTCCGAATTTCTTAAAATTTTATCGATTTTTCAGCGAAAATATCGAAAATATTAACTTTGTCGGAAAATGTTGATTGACCAATTTTTTAGAGCGTTGAATTTTCTATAAATCATTTTCTATGTAATTTTCTAAAATTCTTTAGTAGTTGTGAGTTATTAATATTTTAGTGCCAATTAATTAAAGTACAGTTTTTTGAATATTTAAAATTTTTTTAATCATAAAATGCAAATTAATCAAAACTGCTAAGAAATTTTGAAAAATTTTATAGAAAATGATTTGGAGGAAATATAATGTTCTACAAAAAAGGTTGACTAACATTTTCCGATAACAATGATACTTTCAATAGGAAATTGAAAAAACGTTGAGAAATTCCGAATTAAACTTTCAAACTTGAATAACTTTTGAAGAAATGAATTTATTAAGAAATATTAAGAGATCTTTTTTATAGCTCAAATGTGAAAAATAAAATTTGAAAGTTAATTAATATTCAAGGTTAGTATTCAAGGTGATTTACATGGAAAGGGTTTGTCTGACAAAAATTTATAACTCGGCCTTTTTTTTAAAGCATCAAATTTTCAATGAAAATTAATGTCCTTAAACCATTCAGCTCAGCGATTTGTGACAAATAATGCAATTCAG
>NW_025403244.1:0-1552 GCF_020080835.1 Cotesia glomerata
ATATATATATATATATATATATATATAACCATATATATATATATATATATATATATATAACAACCTTTCTTTCAACCAACAATAACAACATATTATTTTAAAGTACATTAAAAACGAACGATTTAAAAATATATGGATGAATTAGATTAAAAATTAACATGGCCCAGCATAAAAGCGTTGACCCCATTTGAAAATAATAACTTTTTTGGATTCATCTGGATAGAATAATTTAATGATGACTATTATCCACGTGTCTATTGCTTACACACGCCACATCCAACATAGCAAACTATTCTTTCTATAAGCGCACTTCTTTTTCTGCTTTTATATCCACAGATTCGGTAGAATCTGGCGCCAAGTTCCGTTCAAATCCGTTATAAACGGAGCGCCAGACTACCGAGTGTGTTTACTGTAAGCAGAACGGTATTTCGAGGTTGCAAAATTTTATTTAATTCTACGGTACTTCTTGTTCCTAAATTTTATATTATAACAGTAATTCATACTTTATTTTACTGATATCCAATTAATTATATTCAATTATAACAATTAATCTACTTGAAATTATTAAATTTTATCAGCACAAACTATAGCAAGATCAAAAATTTCGATCCCTGACTTTTTCGATGTAAAAGTGACATGCCACAGACTAAGTAATTCGACAATGCATGGTAATCCTCCAATAGATGGGAAACTACATAGTAAAAATATTTTGCAACCACGCACACTAAATACGTTCCAAAATATTTTTACTTTTCATGAAATTCGTAAAAATCTATTTACTAGGACTTTAAAAATTGAAATACACAATGACGCACACCAAGTAACGTTCCAAATTTTTTTTCTTAATTTTTAAATTTACAACAAAATTTTTTTTAATTTCCGAAAATCATATACAATCATATCGGTTACTTGGATTTTTTAATTTTTCTATTTTATATCTTTTTGTAAAGAAAAAAAAAAAATTTTTTTTTTCTTAATAGTCTTATGAACGTGGACTTGGCGCGATTTTTTTACAGTGAAACTGTTTTTGTTCGGATCTTTTATACTCTTTCTACTAACTAGAGGTTAAATGCGCATGCGTTATGCGCCATTGCTATTAAAAACAAAATGTTTCTTTGCGCATACGAAAAGTGTCATAATTAAAATTATTACAATGATAATGATTGCAAGTGATAAATTAATTTCTTCAAGTTCAGAAATATGAGTTTCAATATATTTTTGAGCTGTTTAAACTCAAAAACATTAATTACATTAATTGCATTCTCTTGAAAAGACACTTTTCCCAAAAATTAAGGAATCAAAAACTGTTGGTAGAGAAAAAAAAATAAATATAAAAAATTTCTAAATTTTCTGATTATTTTTAGCAGGCCGTGTTTACGTTAAAAATTTTCGTAGAGAGGAATTAATAAAAATATGTATATATTTTTATGCTTTTAGGTTCAACTTTTCGGGACTTTTAGGCAAAATGTTTTAGAAGTAAAGCCGTCTGTAAAGCTGGTTTACGGATGATGGTTTTACGTGATAACGTCATCAAGAAATATTGATGAAAAAT
>NW_025403245.1:0-1551 GCF_020080835.1 Cotesia glomerata
CGAGATCTGATGAAAACTCGATTTTTGCAAAACGGGGTGAAAACAATAACTTCCCGATTTTTGAAAATCTTCGATTTTCTTAGCGGGAAGTTAAAAATTTAGGATGACGGTTGACTCTAAAGACCATCTCTGCAACTTCCGGCTCATTTTGTACTTAAGCGCTCAATGTGTAACTTACATCATGTTTTTGAACTCCTCGAGCTCAAAAATATAATTTTTGTGTCATTTTGAGCTTTTTGAGCTCAATACTTCAATAGCAGTTTAATAAAACACAATTTTTTAAATTTTCAAACGGCAATAACTTTTGAATGAATAAACCGATTTTCACGTGGTTGACGGAATTCAATGCAGTTTTTGAAGCCTCATAAAGAATTTCCAAGTTTAAATCGATCGAGCCAGGAATTTCGATAACTCTAACGACAACGATAACTCACGAACGAATCAACCGATTTTGACCGTGCTTACGGTGATCGACGTGGTTTTTTAATCTCAAGAGCCGATTAGATTTTGGAATTGATTGGTAAAGCTATTTAAAAGTCAATCGATAAGCCAAAGTACGTAGTTTTTTGTAGTTTTTGAGATACTATAAAAAATCTACTAATGCAAATCGGTCCAAATGGTATTTAAAATCTAAGTTTAGTCAAGCCCTTTCGAATGGTGCCAACTGCGATAAAGTCGGTCGAGCCGTCCAAAAGTTATGAGAGGTTTACATACGGCCACACACACACCACACACACACACACACACACACACAAACACACACACATAAATACATACAGATATACGGACATCATCGCGAAAACATTCAGAAAAGCTTCCTAGGACCTCAAAACGTCAAGATCTGATGAGAAATCGATTTTCGAAAAATGGGGTAAGACCAATAACTTCCCGATTTTTGAAAATTTTCAATTTTCTTAGCGGGAAGTTAAAAAACCCTACAATAAAGTACTGGGATGTTTTTCACCCAATTCCAGTCTAAAAGAAGTTACATGCCAATCTTGTTTTAGACGATTAGTCGAATGTTTAATACGATTAAAATTTGGTGGAAAAAAATGTTTATTTTCTGATTTTTTTAACTTCCCGCTAAAAAAATTGAAAATTTTCAAAAATCGGGAAGTTATTGTTTTTACCCCGTTTTTCGAAAATCAAGTTTTATCAGATCTCGACGTTTTGAGGTCCTAGGAAGCTTCCCTATTCCCGCGATGGTGTCTGTACGTATGCATGTATGTATGTATGAATGTATGAATGTGTGTGTGTGTGTGTGTGTGTGTGTATTTGTTTTTTTTTTTTTTTTTATAGAGGTGATAAAATACATTAACGTATGCCAGGAATTGGTGTTGGTGACAGGACTAGGTGTTTACCTGGGTATGTCGGACTCAGAAGTCAATATTATTTTGCAACAATATCGACTAAACATCCTCCTCTCTCCTTTCCCCATAGATGTTGCAGGGAAGGTTCGCTCAGGACCGCGTTAGCATTACTTCGATCCAGTCTATGTTGTGTCTCACGACACGTACTTCATGTTACTACTAGTTTCTAATCCCTTTCTGA
>NW_025403246.1:0-1550 GCF_020080835.1 Cotesia glomerata
GCCTGCTGGCCCCTTGAATGGAGAGTTGGGCACTCTGGAAAGGCCGTGTGTGGATGTGTATGCTCAGGCATGCACGCCCATGCATGGCCTTTTCTCTTTAAGGGATTTTTCCGTTTCCCATCTGCTATTATACTCTTGATGGAAACACGGTTAAGGTTCCAGGCAGTGACCTCGCGTAACTGTTTCTTATTATGTGGCCCCTTGAATGGAGGGTTGGGCACTCTGGAAAGGCCGTGTGTGGATGTGCATGCTCAGGCATGCGCGCCCATGCATGGCCTTTTCTCTTTAAGGGATTTTTCCGTTTTCCTTCTGCTATTATACTCTTGAAGGTAACACGGCTGAGATTCCTGGCAGTGGCCTTGTGGAACTGCCTTTTATTTTTTTACAAAAGATTGAAAAAGCAATACGAATGGATTTGACTTAGAAAATTCCAGGGCCGCTGCCAAAATAAATGCTCCGCTATACCGGTGACAAGCCCGGGGCCCTATCTATGACGGGGAAGGAGAAGTCGGAGGAGTACAACCTCGTTAAAAAACCAGGTCCAATCTGGCACCGGATGGAAACAAACCTGTGTGGGCTCCAGCTTGGATTACAGCAAAGCTGCCCCTTAATTGGAGGTCGTTCGGGAAGGTAATGTGTGCATGTGTATGCCTAGGCACGCCCATGCAAGACTTTTTCGTTCGGGGGGCTTACTGGTTCTCCGGCCACTGCGGCTGGAAGTAACATGGTTAAGTCCCCGGTCACCGCTGACTGGTTAAAGCCGTCGCACTTAATCCGCAAGCTATTCCTCAAAGAATGGCCGGAGGTCGAGTTTGGTGGGCGTGATGAGTCTGGTGTATGTCAGTAGTCGCGCTCACTGCGCAACACCCTGTGTGTACGGACAAGATCCCGAGGTGACAAACTCTGCTAAACCGGTGGCTAGCCCGGGGCCCTGTCTATGACGGGGAAGGAGAAGTCGGAGGAGTAAAACCTCGTGAAAAAACCAGGTCCATCTGGCTCCGGATGGAAACTACCTGTAAGGGCCCCAGACTTGGGTGACGGTCCTACTTCATTTGTGTCGTGATTTACGTGCCACGAGTTGATAGTTTAGCACCAGTACCTACTGGCCTGCTTACATAACTTGAATGACTCTTATGTGGCTATAACGAAATCACTGCAAATGCGACCTCGAACAATAATGGACACAGTCTACTATTGCGTTTCGGGAAAAGTCGACCCTTCCGCTCCAACCGAGCAATAGCCGTCTTCGGACGAGCGGGAGGTTGCAGCTTTATTCCCCGGCTCCCAAGGGCTTTATGCAACACTTAATCTGTGAGCTATTCTTCGAGAAGGGCCGGAGGTCGTGTGTGATGGACGTGGTGGCGCCAGCCGTCATGTTCCTCGTACAATTCCTGTGTCTGTATAATGCCTGAGGTGACGAGTGAGGATCTTTCTTCTTTTCTCTTTTCAGCTAAACCTAAAATCCCAACTGACTAACGTAGTGAGGGGTGTAAGACAGGGGGGTTGCAAATCTTGTCAAAACGTAGCGGTGCCAAACGGTTGGCAACTTT
>NW_025403247.1:0-1550 GCF_020080835.1 Cotesia glomerata
ATTTCAGCATCTATTTCCTCCCAGGTGGTTCCGTTTCCTATTTTTAGACCTCCTTGATTGGGGTTGATAATCCATTCGCCCTTTTCTGTTCTTCTTATCTTTTCTCCATTTTCCTTGATTTTAAAGATTTCTTGATGGTATTGTAGGGTTTCAGCGGTGGTAAATGCTTCCCGTATACTGCAGCGGTGGATGCTATCGCGCATTCGGGTCTTCATTCGTCTGATCTGTTCTCTCCATTCCCTGTATTGGCTGCTCGATTCTTCTTTCGCTACCTCGTTTATCTTCTCTTCCAAAATTCCGATTTTCCTTTCCTCGTCCTCGATGTTCATAAAGGTTATAATTGTTTTGTTGCGGGCGAATGGCCGATACTCTCCTATATCCTCTGAGTACAATCCCCTCCTGTTGTCCAAAGCGATGACCCTAGACAAGGATCCCCGAGTTGGCTCCATCAAGGCACTGGAATAATAATAAACATAAACAACTCACACCCTTTCCCCGTTTTTTTTTTTTTTTTTTTTGTGTGTGTTACGATTATGCATATTTGTGTGTATATGTGTATGTATTGTGGCTTAATGCTAAAGTAAATATCTTTCTTTTAGAATCGCGACTCTTCTTCCCTGGTTTCCTCCAGATTTCCTTTTTGTCGCCTCGTTTTTTCTTCCTCGTTGTTTCTCAGAGGCTCCTTTGCTAGATGCAACAATAAGTGAGTTATGGAGGATAATATTGCTCCAAGCAGATATAGACTCCAACCGTAGGCTCTGTGTAGCGTATATCCATGAACTGCCGTATCGATTATTATCTTGAAGAATTTTAATACCATGATTACTCTGATTACTCCAGCACTAGCTGTGCCAAATACCAAGAATCCTTCCCAAAATTTCTCTCACTGTTTTTTCGCGAAATTTTCGATGTCTGCCTCGTCAATGAACTTTGCCATGGATATTCCCGAATTTCCTGAAATTGTCCTTCCGGTGGCTCCTCTTACTATGGTGTTTATTGTTACCGGTGTTTCTACTGGTAGCATTATTCTGTTTCTTAATTTTTCAAGATCTTTTTCCGTGTATATTCCACTCGTTGCCAGATGTTTCAGATCTTCATAACTCCAAGTTGGTGTCGTTAATGGGCTCAAGGTTTGTGGTCTGACAGTATCTTCGAAGTCGGGTTTCATTGTAATCCATGCTCCGTCTATTTCATATCCTACTGCCAACAGCTGATTACAATCCACCATCGTTCCCTCTTTGATCAGCATCCTAGACTTTGGAGTTAGAAACCAACTCTCATTTCTATATTTTACCGGTAGTTCTTGGTAACAGTCCTGTGTCTTCCTTAATGTCACTTCCACAGCTACGCATTTTATTAAATATATTATTTCTCCGGCGAGACTAGCGTAATATCCTGGGCCCTTCATTATAGCGTAGGCAAACTCTTCTGGTTTAAGTCCCGAAAACATGAGTGCATTGGAAATTACTTGCCTCTCTACTTCACATTTGTGTAGCAATATGTCTCTGTATAGAGCTTTCATTTGACGTTTGATATGTTTTTCTACGTAT
>NW_025403248.1:0-1548 GCF_020080835.1 Cotesia glomerata
GGTCGTTGATGGCTCCTTGAAGATTCGCGGGTTCGTCTGATCACTCAACTGATTTTCGGTCTCACTCTAACATACTCTCTACAATAGTCACACTCATCCATGCATACTTTTCAAATTCAGCGTGGTTTCTATTATGAGCCTTACTTCGAGCTTCTCACTCTGATCAGGAAGCCGCTTGGGGCGACACAGTCGCGTCGAATCTCCGCCTTCCTTCAGCTTCTCCAAAATAATTAATAATGATAAAGAAAAATAAACTAAACCAAATAGCCAAACTAGTCTTTTGACATGGGGAATTTTTCCCATGTCATAACACCTTCCCCCAGACGTTGACTTGGAGCCACGGGGATCGCTGATTGTCGGTACCATGAGTCCCATCACCTGAAGTAAAGGTTAGGTTGCAATACGGAAGCATCGAACATATAATAAAAACATTCATTATCAAAGTTACATTCTAGTTACTCCGCTCAGCGGCACGTTCATTTACAGACTGATAATACCATGTCGCAACAGCGACGGCAGAATAAAAAAACAAAAAAACGCAACGGCGTATATACAAAAAAACTCAGTTGTGCCCCTTTCCTGGGCGGCAGAGATCGGGCGTCGCATGGCGACGACCAGCACGTAACGGCGTATCAAAACATAAATAGTTATATATTCAAAACAAGACAAAAAAATTCTAATAATAAAATAAACTAATAAAAATATCTCTTTGGCCGACGTATCGGCTACCTCCGCCTCTTCGGCAATGACTAATGGCGTCCCTGGTGGAAATCGCTTGCTTGGGGCGGCAAACCAAACATTGTGGGGGTACTCCTCGGAATAAAACCCCTGGTGGCCGCAGTGAGCGCAAAAGGTTCCCCGTGGGAAAGGGCATTCAGCCATCGAATGGTTCAGGCCGCAGTTCCAGCAGCCTGCATGTCAGATCGGTGGACGGTCGGGCTCCTCGCGGAGCTTTACGGCAAGTGCCATCGCTCGCATCCTAGAAAGGTCGCGCGACACCCTTCGGCACCAAGGTCGGTGGTGTGTTACGGCGCAGCAGACTCACCGCATACTCCACCTGTTGAACGGGGCGCATATGGCTCTCCAACACCTGCTTAGCACGACTCTGGTACTGGCTTGGGCTGGCGATGACAGCTTTGCAGCAGGAGCAGCGCCACATCAGCGGAATCGCTGGTGTGGTGCTCAGTTGTGGTTTGGAAGTACCACCATGCCCGCACCTGGGCCCAGAAACAGGCTCGGGATGCATGGCTTGGCCCAATTCAAAGGCTTCGGCGGTGTTGCTCCTAGGCCACCAGCAGTGGCTCTACCAACCCCGGTTGGTGGTTAACGGCCCACTCGAGGAGCTGGGCATACTGCCTGGCTTCGTAGTTGGACATCCTGCTATGGGTACAATCACACACATAGAACATGCAACGATAATACAAATACCGGGAGTCCTCGAGCTTCAATTTAATCGTTGGTGTCGGGAGGGGCGTAACGGTGTGCGGACAAGGCGCAGGGGCCTTTGCATGTTGTCGACCGGCTGGTCGATCATTTTGATCAGTGAGC
>NW_025403249.1:0-1548 GCF_020080835.1 Cotesia glomerata
CGAAACAAGAAAATTTGATCCACGGTTTTCTCCGGAGATTCAGAAAAAAAACTTCTAAAAATTCTGGTCAATACTCAACAGAAGATTTTCAGTCACATAATCGATCGATCAACCCCATAGATACTAAGTAAAAGCCCAATAAAATTCGTTTTCTTGGTTATTTGACTTTTAAAAATTCGAATATCGGTGTTTACCGGAGATTATAGAAAAAAAATTTATTTCCATGATAAATTAGACTCTACAGAAAATTTCAAGACCCACAATCGATCGAATAACCCTATGGACACCTAATTACAGCCCTAATAGATGCGATTTTTGACTTATTTAACTTAGATTTGAATTTTCGGTGTTCACTGGGGATTATAAGAAGGAACTTATGATGATGAGTCGACGCCAGGTAAGTTTTCCAGACCCATAATTGATTGATAATCCATTTGGACACAAAGTAACAGCCTCATAAACAGAGTTTTTTGACATCATTGCAACACATTTAACTCTAAAAAATCCAATCCTCGTTGTCCAAAGACGATTAAGAAAGAAAACTTCCAGTAATTGTCGAGGTTACTTTCCAAATCATTTCGAGAACCATAATTAATCGTTCAACCCCGCGGGATTACAATAACAACCCCTGTAGAAGGCGTTTTTTTTTGAATTATTTGTCACATATTTGACGTTTAAAAATTCAATCCTCTGTGTCTACCCAAAATACTGAGGAAAACATATATTGTTATTATTAAATTCATTCTACAAAAGATTTTTAAATTCATAATCGTTGCATCATCCCTAAGGACACCAAGTAACAGCCCCATTAGAGGCATTTTTTGACATGATTGACTTAAATTTAAATTTAAATATTCATTCAATCCTTAGGTGTCGACCGGAGATTAAAAAAAAAACTTTTGACAATTTATAAAGATACTCTTAAAGAAGATTTCCAGATCAATAATCGATCGATCGAAACCATGGACAGCAAGTGAAAACGCCATAAAATGCGTTTTCGGAATTATTTGCCACAAGTTTAACTTTAAAAAATTCGATCCTCGGTGTCCAATGGAGATTATGAAGTAAAAATTTATCGTCATCATAGAGTAGACAATAGAGATCATTTCAAAGCGTATAATCGATCAGTATACCCCGAGTAAGCCAAAAAACAGCCTAATCAAGGGATTTTTTCGACTTGATTGTCATAAATTTAGATTTTAAAATTCCATCCTCTGTGAACATCGAAGATTACAAAATAAAATTTCTCAATATTGAAAAAAATATTTTACAGTAGATTTCCAGAACACTCATTGATCGATTGACCCCATCGACACTCAGTAACAGCCGCATTAAATGGATTTTTTGGCTCATTTTTCACATATTTGACTTGAAATAATTTAACCCTCTATGTCCACCTAACATTATGAACAAAAATTCATGGTTATCATAAAGTAGACTCTACAGAAAAATTTGAAAACCGATAATTGAACGTCGACCATATGGACACCAAGTAACAGCCCCATAATAGGCGTATCTCGACTTTAGTTATGTCAATAAATTTGAATT
>NW_025403250.1:0-1547 GCF_020080835.1 Cotesia glomerata
GCGTGTGTGTGTGTGTGTGTTTTTCCACTTGGGGAATCCTCTTCACGGATTCTAGGCATAGTTGTTTGGCCTGGATATGTGGCGACTCGACGCAGCGTCATTTTTGAATTTTCAAACCGCAATAACTTTTGAATGAATGAACCGATTTCCACGTGGTTGCCGGCATTCAGCGCAGTTTTTTAAACCTCATAAAAATTTTTTAAGTTTAAATCGATCGAAGTAGAAATTTCGGAGTGATTCCGAAACAACACTTTTTTCGGTTTTCTTTCATTCATGATATCTCTCGAAGAAATCAACCGATTTTGGCCGGATTAGCGGTGATCGACGTGGTTTTTGAGGTTTTAGAGCTGATACGTCTTTAGAGTTTATCGATAGAGTTGTTTAAAGTTATTCCAAAAAAACCAAATTTAAAAAAAATTCTGTTTCTCAGTTTTTGGAGATTTCATCAAAATCTATTGGTCCAAATCGGTTCAAATTCACAGGAAATCTAAGTTTGAGGGAACTCTTTAAAATGCCGTTTGGTAGGTTTCGATCGGTTGGTCGTGCAAGAGTTATAAGTGGGTCACATACTTTCACACACACACACACCCTACTACACGCCACACACACACCACACACATCACACACACACACACACAGTGACAACATCGCGGGGGTAGTCAGGGAAACTTCCTGTGACCTTTAAAACGTCAAGATCTGATAAAAACTCGATCTTTGCAAGACGGGGTAAAACCATTAACTTGTTGATTTTTGAAAATCTTCGATTTTCTTAGCGAGAAGTTAAAAATCTGGAAAACAGTTGACCTTGCAGGCCATCCCTGAACTTCCCACTATGTACAAAACGCTTGAAAATGATCTACACCGAAGTTTTGAGCTTTTCGAGCTCAAAAACCCAACTTTTATCTTTTTCGAGCTCTTCGAGCACGTAATTTTAGTGCCCATGTGAGGAACTGCCATAGTTGAATGACAGGGGCTTTTACCTAGCCCAGTACTGGGCAACCAAGCTTGGCGCACCGATATTGGCTCATGCTTGGGCCAAGACTGGTATAGTAATCAGCCCTTGGCCAACCCAATGATTACCCGAGCCTGGGCTAAGACTGGTTCGCCACAGAATGGCCGAGGCAAAAGAACCCAACTTTGGGCCTAGTCTGGGCAGCCAAGCCTTGGTCGACTCAATGATTACCCGAGCGTTAGCTAAGACTGGAAAGCCTAGTCATGGCTGTTGAATGACAACCCAGACTTGAGTCAGAATTGGGTAACCTAGCCTTGGCCATTCAATGGAAAATCCAAACTTAATTAGTCAGTAAGTAATAGAATTTGAAACAGTCAATATTTATTGTTTAACAAATATTTGTTAGCAAATGCTAAAATTGAAAATTTATTATTCAACAAAAACAATTACATATCGTCAAGATTGATATGGTCTTAAAAAAATTAAAATATAATAATTTACAGTTAAATTTTTAATAATGATAATTTTAAACATTAAAATTTTTAATAAGATATTAAATGGACAAAGTCTGAAGTAATTTAAGAACTTGACTTTT
>NW_025403251.1:0-1545 GCF_020080835.1 Cotesia glomerata
TGAGTGAGTGGTATTTCGCTTATTATATATATAGATATATATATATGTGTATATATATATATACTATAGTATATATATATATATATACTATATATATACTATATATATATATTATATATATATATATATATATATATATATATATATCGGATATAACGCGGCTTGTCACGACGATAGCGTCGCCAATTTACAACGGATCTTTACCAAACTTAACAGACTTATTTTACCAATAAATACCGAAGTCAAGTTCGAAGATGAGCTCAATCTCTCAAGTACTTTAGAAATGCCAGGATTTAAAAATTTTCAAAATTATAAAAATTCATATTTCTTCACTTTCTAACTCGAATATTTTTAGAATAGGATAACTTATTGAATTTCTGTAAATTGCATCTTAAAGCTCTTTATATAAGCTTTAATTTGATCACCACATCACATCTGTAGTCTCAAAACTATTTTATATGGCTCTTTACCGTAAGATGGACGGTGGCGTTGTTTGCTCGCTAGGTCTTATATACGTGACTGAATAAAGTAGTCAGTACTTGTCTCGGATAGCTTAACTGGTAGAGCCCTTGGCGCGTAACCGAGAGATCTGGGTTCGATTCCCAGTCTGGGCTGTCTGATTATTTTTTCAATTACGGAAAAATTCCCACTGAGTAGGTCTCCTCTTTCCCCTATCCGTTCTTTCCCAACTCCCTTAAAATTTTCTTTTATATGGTGGATTCCTATTTTATATAGGATAACTTATTGAATTTCTGTAAATAGCATCTGAAAGCTCTTTAAATAAGCTTCAATTTGGGTACCAAAACATATGTGTAGTCTTGATATTAAGTCCTATTCTACTATGTCAAATATGAAATTTTCTGTTGCACTCGTTTTTATTAATAATGAAATCTACTTCCATTTCGGCTGCCTAATGGCACTTTTGTTGAATTTTCACATCGCAATAACTTTTGAATAAATTAACCGATTTTTACGCGGTTGGCGGCATTCGATGCAGTTTTTTAGCCTTTTAAAGAATTTCCAAGTTTGAATTCATACAACTAGGGGATTCGAGTAATTCCGAAAAAACACTTTTTTTGGTTTTCTTTCGTTTACGATATCTCTTGAACAAATTGACCGATTTTGACCGGCTTGACGGAAATCGACGTAATTTTTTTGATTTAATAGCTGATTAGTTTTTAAAATTGATTGGTAGAGCCGTTTAAAAGTTATCTCAAAAAATGTCAGTTATGTTAGTAAAACACTTGTTTCCAAATATTTCGTCGAGGATATCTCTCAAACCAAATAATTGATTTTTACGTTCTTGGCGGCGATCGACGCGGTTTTTTAAGCTCTTAAAATTATTCTATTTCGTTGAAAACGATACGAAAAAAAATGTCGGTTATATGAAAAAAACACTTTTTTCGGTTTTCTATCGTTCACGATGTCTCTCGAACGAATCAACCGATTTTAACCGGATTAGCGGCGATCACAGTTGTTTTTTCAAGGTTAAGGGCGGATTAGTTTTTGAAGTCGATCGATAGAGCCGGTTAAAAGTTATTCCAA
>NW_025403252.1:0-8357 GCF_020080835.1 Cotesia glomerata
AAGACCATTCGGCAGTCGAAATGGAAGTAGATTTCATAATAAGTGTAAAAATCCAAAATTACTGCGATCGGAAACGACCGCGGCTTGTCACCACGATAGCGTCGCCAATTTACAATGGATCTTTATCAAACTCAACATACTTATTCTACAGATAGATACCGAGGTCAAGTTCGAAGATGAGCTTAATCGGTCAAGTAATTTAGAAATGCCATGATTTTTCAAACTTAACATACTTCATTGACAATTATGATATTTCATTGATAACAATTTTTAATAAAATATTTGTTTCACTGAGATGTAATTAAGAAAGAATGTGACATTTACAGACAAAGTATTCTGTCATAATTTACTGAATAATTACAATATTTTTTAATGAGGAAACATTACCTTTTTCGATGACTTGTTCCAAAATTTTCTTTCTTTTAATTAAAAATTACAGAGATATTAATTGTAAAAATAAAAAATATACAATTCATTGTTAAATATTATCAACTTTATTGAAAATAGTTTGTTCATATGAAAATAAAAATAAACTTTGTTCAAGAAAATATCCTGAATCAAGAAATTATTTATAAGAGTATCCATGATCTTGTATTATTTTATTTTTAAATTCAAAAATGCTTGTTTGGATGTGCTCTAGCTGTTGTATTTCACACCTAAATTTTTGAGACTACACATATGATATAGTACTCAAATTGAAGCTTATTTAAAGAGCTTTCAGATGTATTTTACAGAATTTCAATAAGTTATCCCATTCAAAAGTTATTCGAGTAAGAAAGTGAAGAAATATGAATTTTTATGATTTTGAAAATTTTGAAATCATGGCATTTCTAAATTACTTGACCGATTAAGCTCATCTTCGAACTTGACTTCAGTATCTATCTGTAGAATAAGTATGTTGAGTTTGGTAAAGATCCATTGTAAATTGACGACGCTATCGTGGTGACAAGCCGCGTTATATCGTATATACATATATATATATATACATACATATATAAACTTTTGAACCATATGTATTTTCTGACTCAGCTCGTCGAGTTAAGTCAGAATATATCAAAATTTTTCAAAAGTTTTGTCATGAGGACCATTGCAATAGTTAGATTTATATGAAATCTACTAAAAGGAGTAATTGCTATTATCTTTATTGCAATGGACTTTACTCAGAATCCACAGAGTCATGGATTCAGAGTAAAACTTGCAATAAATGGTCTCACAATTCTTGCGCAGGTATTGGCGAAGATTATTCTGACGAATATGTCTGTGATCATTGCGGATAATCGTATATTCATTAAATTATCTCAATGTGATTTCCTAATTATCGAACATTTATGTTTCATGTTTTATTCAAAAAGTTTAATTTTTGTCAATGTTTAATAAAAAAATTATTATAAATTTTATTGGTAAGCTGTTAAGTAGTTTTAAATAGATAATAATTGATAATATAATTAATTCCTTTTATTGCACTTAAAGGTTTTAAACCTATGTACAAGAAAAAAAATACAGAGATGTTTTTTAGCAATGAATTGGTTACATTAGTTTACATTGATTGAAATCACATATTGAGTTTTCAGATTGAGCTTTTAAAATACGTAATATCTCAAACCAGACCTTTTTTTTTTTTTTTCTATATTTTGATCTATTTAAAATTAAAAATATGAATCGTGTAGAGTATGACGTCCTTGGAGAAAGTCCTCGGCTTCGCCTCGGTTGACTATAACATGTGATCTGAGCCATTTCTTAATTTCCCTCCTTAAGGGTGAAATCTACTATTTTCGAAAATGGAAAAAAAAATTTTACCGAATTTATGAGAGGGGCTGTTATGCCCCAGCGGACCATCATGTGCCACTCTCTCCGGTATAGTTCAATTTTTTGTTAAATTTTTCGGGTCAATCAAATTTTTTCTAATTAATTTTACCCCAAATTCATCTAAAACAATTTATTTCGACGATTAAATATGAAAATGCGAACAGCCGGATTTTTATTTCCGTATTATAGCTGGCTAAATGAAGATTGAAACATACTATCGTTCGCATATTTATATCTAATTAGGGTGGTGCTTGTTTTATGTTATTTTGAGGTTCACATCACAATTTTAGGTTAATTTTCGTTCCATCTGTTCCATTAATGGAACGCTCCAGTGAAATTTTAATGCATTGATCTATTGATAGGATTAAAAAATTTGGAATGAATTATTTTGAAATTATATCCAAAAAAAAAGAACCACTCTAATATACATCTACATATACATATATAAATAATATTTAATAGATTTATATATTTATGTACAAAGTTCCTTCCTAAATTAAATATTAACGTAGAGTCAAGGCCATTAAAAATTAATAATTAATTTTATTTAGAAGTGATACGAATTTTACAAATTATTCAAAAAAAAAATATTTAATAATAACGATACTAATAAATAATAATAATGTTAATGATTATTATAATTATAACAATAAATGTCCTGGATTGTGTGCATAAATAATTGACGCTTGTGTAAAAGTAGATATTAATTTTAAAAAAAATTAACTTCTTAAAGTTTCTTGTAAATATTCTATTAATTTAAATGATAAATTTGCAAAATATTAAAAATTATCTAAAAAAATTTAGACCGGAAAAAAATTTTGGCACAACACAATTTGAGTTAAAGGAAGTAATAACAATTTGTACATAAAAATGAAGATGTATTTATATATAAATTATTATTTCTGTTTTTATTTGACATTAAATAAAAAATGTAATTAGTTAATATATGAATATATTTACGATGTAATTATTCGTATGAGTGTTGTAAAAAATAGCGACTAAAAATATCGATAATTGTAAATTTAAATCGTTTGCCATTTAGTTATTACGTGAAAAAAAAATCGCTCGTGTAGAGGATAACTATAGAAATAATTGGTAATTGATATAAATGATAATAAAAATAAATCTAACGGTGGGGATGTGGAGATTAAATATAGAATGTATAATATTAGCGTAAAGTTAAATGTACACTGAAAGAAAAGTGCATAGTTAACTGAATCATAACATCACAATTATGAAAATATAGTTTTCTGAATTTTTTTTTTGTAGTTACTCAAACTATGCATTAGTTTAAGTAACTATTGATAAATAGTTATATCGACTATATTTTAGTAAATATGTTTATGTTATCGTGTTAAACAAAAAGATATTAGGTGACTGAAAGGTTTTTACGGACAACGTCTCAGATAGCTAAACTGGAAGAGCCCTTAGTTCGTAACCAAAAGATCCGGGTTCGATTCCCGGTCCGAGCTATCCGAATTATTTTTTCTGTTTTTTGAATTAAAGTTAATCAAGATGGCTATCAAGCTGATATTTAACTGAAAATAGTTTAAGTAACTATCTATTGGGGTTCAATATAATAAATAATGTTAGGTACAAGAACTGCAATTAAATAGTGGTGATGCTATTTAACTAAATTTTCCTAGTTCAGTTGACCATATTTTTCTCTCAGCCCGGGAAAAAATGATCAGGACTGATCAGACCTGTTCATATCTGATCAGGCCTGAAATTAGACCTGAGCAGACCTGTTCATATCTGATCAGGCCTGAAATTAGACCTGAGCAGGCCTGTTCATGTATGATCAGGCCTGAAATCATACCTGATCAGACCTGTTCATGCCTGTTCATGTCTGAAGCATTAAATACGCTCAGACCTGATCAGACCTGTTCATGCCTGCTCATGTCTGTTCATGTCTGTAGCGTTAAATACGTTCAGATCTGATCAGACCTGTTCATGCCTGCTCATGTCTGTTCATGTCTGAAGCCTTAAATACGCTCAGACCTGATCAGACCTGTCCATGTCTGATATCTAGCCAACACTGAGAGACAATTTTATTTAATAGTAATGAAATTTTATTACTATTTAATAAAACGTTTATTTGGCTAATCCCAAATAAAAATTTATTAAATATTAATTAAATTTCCTTAAATACTAATAAAAATTTTATTAAATACTAATAAATGTTTCTTAGTATGTAATGAATATTTATCTACATGTAATATAAAGAAAATTCATTAATCAACTAACTAACAAGTATTGATCAGTAATTAATTGAATAAATAATTAAGTAAAATTGAATTTTGTCGGAACTATATTTTGAAATACAAAGTCTACAACTGTTGTTATCCGAGTGGATGTTAATTTTTATGCACTTAAATTTAAAAATTTCACAAATGAATCGATAAGAGTTAGACATTATTTAATAAAATGAAAACAGAAGCAGAAAACCAGACAATGTAGGGACGCATTTGTTAAAAATAAAGACTATGATTTCATAAATTCAATCGAATATTTATTTATTTTTTATTATTTAAAATCTCTACATGTGATTCGTCATGAAGTAAACAAATAGGTTAGGTTAGGATGTCTTGTTAAAAAATCTTAATACTATTTATTAAAAGACTTTACTGTGAAAATATATTTGAATATATTATAATTAATTGATGAATATTAATTTTTTTTTTTTTTTAGATTATTTCTTTTAATGACTTAATATTCGTATTAATGACAGCAAACGAAAGCGTCGTTCGTGGTTATTTTAATGAAGCACATATTAGTATTTAAGAAAATTTTATTAAATACTTATGAAATTTTATTAAATACCCTGGCGGTTTCGGTGACACGGTGATAGCACGGTCGAATGACGGTTGTTTCACGGTCGTTTCACCGTATAAAGTTCGTTCTTACCGAGCGATCTGTCAGTCAGCATCGGATACCGTTGTGAACGATATCTACTATAAATTTATTGAATATTTACGGTGCATACGCAAGTGAATCTACGACGTTATGACCGACACTGTACGCTCAATATACTGTCCAAATACGGTGATTTTACGCTACTATCACGGACAATAAAATAAAAAAAAATTTGCGGACAGTCTAGACCGAGACTCGAACCCGATTCATCTGGTCGCGCGCCCAAGACTCTACCAGCTAGGCTATCTAAGACACTGCACGAAACATTAGATTCAGTCACATCATAAGGTGTCAAAACCAAGTCATTTTTTTTTTCATTGCACAGATAAAAATAGCTTAAATAAAGTTATATTTTTTCCATGACTTCAAAATAATAATCGTAATAAATGATTCAAATTTTTGATGATTACGAAATTATTAATTTCGAAATTATGGTGAAATTATTAACTGTATAAAAAAAGATCTGGAAAAGAAATTGCTAAAAATTGAATTGTTAAAAAAAAATATCTCATAATAATAAACAGAATTACAATAATTTAATATTTTTTTAAAATTTTTCATCCCGATTAGTTACTGAAAATTTCTCATTTACCTATCTTTTTATACACTTTGAGTATTTTTAATGTAATAAAAAAAAAATATAATCAGCACTTTTTCATTGTTGACTAGTAAAAAATTCCTGACTTACCGACATTATACGCTCGTTTCACGGTCGTTTCACTCTACAGACTACTGTGCATCTACCACCGAGTTACGGTTTTGACAATTTATGTTTTCGAATGACTGTCAAACGACAGACGATCGATCGATGATCTACGATTTTCACTCAGGTAAAAATCGGAGAAGTCAAAATAAAAATTTGGTTTTTCGAATGGTGAAGTATTATAACTATACAGAATAAAAATCATAAAGTAACAGTGAAAAACTTTCACAATGATACTCGTCGTTCACTGTCAAATGACGGCCGTTCGATAGTCGAAGTGACGGTCATTCGACGATCATTTGTCGACACTGTGAATTTATGGTACATTCACCGTCGTTTCACGATCATTTTACCGTGACCACGGAATCCGCCAGGGGATACTAATATAATTTTATTTATATGAAATATAACTTTTATTAATATTAACTAAATTTTTTTCAAGTCCAAATAAACTGTTTTTATTACTATTGAATAAAATTCTCTCTCAGTGTAGAACCATATGTTAATGGAGCGGAAAAAAATACATAGCCGTTCCGAATAAATCACTGTAATATATGATTAATTATTAATAATTAATAAATTAGGTATAGAACTCGTTAACTATAAGGATAAATCATGTATAAAATTTGAATTACTTGAAGTAGCTCGAAAGATACTCTCAAGTTAAGATGAATCGACTTTGGTCAAGAGGTAAAGTGTCAGTCTGAAAGGCGCGAGGTGTACGGTTCGAATCCCCGTCGGCACCGATTTTTATGGACCTGATCGAGGTCGAGACATGAACAGATCTGATCAGACCTGAACATGCCCGGCCAGGGTCTGATCAGACCAGTCATTTTTTCATACCTGATCAGACCTGAAGACTCATGCCTGTTCATGTCTGATCAGATCTGATCATTTTTCCGGGAGTGTATGAAATGAGTGAAGATATGTAAAATGCGATTGATAATATGGAGATCGTAGCTGATTAAAAATTTGTGATGAAAGTTAAAATAGAGTTGTGAAGAGAAGAAATGTTTGTCGGCAAGATAAGATGTGTCGCAAATTTAACCAACAGACGACGAATCTTTATATTATTATCTAGTCATCAAGTGATAATAAAAGAATGTTTATCATAATTTACAGGTAGTTTTGTTGATTCTTTTATTATTTTTATATTATATTTTGTACTTTTAGTTTCAGTGATTGGCTGTCGACATGTTTTGAACTTCAACGGGAAAGTCCAGATGAATTTATATGTTACCTTAGGAGGATAGTTTTTCTACTGCCAGCCCTTTAGAATTCTTCATTACCTACAGCGTCAATACAATTTTATCAAAAGCTAGATTCCGGTCGGATTTTTAAATATTATATTTATAAAAAAATAAGTATCGAATGAATAAAAATTTATTTATATCGAGCAAGTGAAAAAAAACGAATTAACAAAAAAATGAATTTATTTCTGCAGACAAGACAGATCCTAAGTATGTCAATTTTTGCAATTCTACATTATTGCAGCTTTAATTATATTATTAAAATAAAATCAATTCTTTAGAAAGAATTGAGGTCCCGGGAAAAAATGAATTTGCCTAATCATATATAGTTATATATAATCACTTATATATAATTAGACCTGAAAATTGTTGCCAGATCTAATCATATATAATTAAGATATAATTATTTCTATAAAAAATAAAAATTCAACGTAAGCGGGGATCGAACCGGGGACCTGACGCTTTAAAGACTAACACGCTACCTGATTACCTACGAGACTTTCTGGAAAAAGTAAAGCTTGAAATACCTACAACTAATGCAAATTGAATATATAATCGATTTATATAAGTTAAATGAATTAAGGTAGTTGTAGCGTGATAGGCATTTCAACAGAAGATTATGAAATTTGTTTTATTGAAAGATAAATATATTAATAATTCACTACCAAAATTTCAGATCAATTGACCGCACCGTTTTTGAGTAATTAATTTTCGAAATTGTATCTTTTACACGTAGAGGTATAGAGAGATGGTAAAGTTAGTATGAAATCTTCCATACCACTCGAGTGGGCCAAAGATTTCATACCAAAAATTTTGGAACGTATTTAGTGTGCGCGGTTGCAAAATATTTTACTTTTAATGAAATTCGTAAAATCTATTTACTAGGACTTTAAAAAAATTGAAACACACAATGACTCACACCAAGTACGTTCCAAAATTTTTTCTTAATTTTTCAAATTTATAACAAAATTTTTTAATTTCCGAAAATCATAAGTAATCATATCGGTTACATGGATTTTTAATTTTTATTTTATATATTTTTGTAAAGAAAAAACAAATTTTTTTTTTCTTACTAGTCTTATGAACGTGGATTTGGCGCGATTTTTTACAGTGAAACTGTTTTGTGCGGATTTTAGCGAGTTTTTTAATTATAATAAAAATTTACAATTGGTACCAACTTAAGTCTCAGCGTTGGTTGCATTTTTATAGCAAACTATCCCCTTGAAACTATAGTTTATGTAAAAATACTTCTAGCGCGACCTCGGCGGGTGTAGATGCAAGCTGTGAAATATCTTTTTTAACTGTAGTTTCCCATCTAATGAAGGATTACCATGCATTCTCGAATTATTTAGTCTGTGGCAGATCACTTTTACCCATCGAAAAAAGTCAGGATCGAAATTTTTGCGTTGCTATAGTTTGTGCTGATTAAATTTAATAATTTCAAGTAGATTAATTGTTATAAGTGAATATAATTAATTGATATCAGTAAAATAAAGTATGAATTACTGTTATAATATAAAATTTAGGAAAAAAAGTACCGTAGAATTAAATAAAAATTTTGCAACCTCAAAATACCGTTCTGCTTACAGTAACGTCAGTCGGTAGTCTGGCGCTCCGTATACAGCAGATTTGAACTGGAACTTGGCGCCAGATTCTACCGAATCTGTGGATTTAAAAGATAA
>NW_025403253.1:0-1545 GCF_020080835.1 Cotesia glomerata
TATATTTCGCGTTACATGTATCAAGAGGAAGTGACCTCCATGAACCAAAAGCTCTATTTAAAAATTAGGCTAACGTTGGAAACAACATCGTTATTTAAAATGATAATTATCATATAAGTAAACTTATTATTTAATTATTAAATAGAACCAAGGTGCCATTAAAAAAATATTTTTTGTATCTAGAATAAGGTAATACATGTTTCATAATTGATATTTCAACTTATTATTATTTATTCAATGTTATAAAAAGGTATAACCAAATTTGTAATTGACAGTTGTCAAATAAATTTAAAGATTGGTAAATGAACAGCAAAAATTAATTCCGTTTAGGATTATAGATGGCAGCTCAAAGTTTTGTTTCAGGTGCATTGATCCGTCGCTCCAAATGGATATTGAGCTAGCCACAACTAAAGGTGTAGCCACCTCAAGCCGGGGGGACTGCAACGTGGCCAGTTGGCTCACACTGGGTAAACGCCAATTTACCACCTGATACTAAACGTTTGCTGATAACATGTAAGTCAGATTAGAAATTAGATGATAATTGTTAATAGTACGAAAATCGTTGAGAGTGGCGCTAGAGCGTATCCCCACTACTCAATGTTAATTAATGTACACGGAAGCCGCATGCAGGCAGTCTTTGTTCAACCCCCATAATGTATACTTCTGTAATTGATATATTTATTAAAATATAAGTAATTATTTCACCGTGTTACAACGTGATGCTCGGTATTTTATTAATTTACACCGTCTATTAAATAATACCGGCATTTTAAACTATATTTGTACGATACGACTCTGATTATTAGTTAACAAGGAGTATGTCGTACATTAATTAAATAATACGACGCATATACGAGATAAATTTGCTTGGCATGTCGTGTACTCAAGAGGTCTCGAGTAGTCAGCCATTTTGTGGAGGAAACCGACGTTTCATTGTTCGAGGAAGATCCTGATTTGTCGGTCACCTCGATTCAATCGTCTGTTCCTGAATCAGTGACCGGCCCAGCTGCAGCCACGAGGAATCTACCACCGCCGGACAACGTTAAAGCACACCGAAGTGGTAGTAGTACCTGTTGTAAGTCAGGTGGTATATTGGTAAGAAGTGGACGCGGTATTGAACTTACTTTGAGCTGTATTTTTCAATATTTGTATTTGACGACCATTTAGCTCTATTTTCCCAACTAAGCGATCAGCGGAGCAGTACGCGGTAGAGGTTGGTTTTGTGTCGGATCTGAACCCACTTTTCAACAAGTATCGCCACCCACGATTTGCCCTGGACCATATTCTTTACGCGAATTAAATCAATTTAGCTATTTGTAGCTTTGAAAGCTATCGGCTTGGTCCGCCGTAAAATCTTAATCTACAGGCATCTGGAGCAGCATCGACTCTTATAAGCTACGGCTTCGAGTTGGTTACACTCCGGGTGTAACGAGCGTGTCTTTTCGGCCCAGTTCGTAGTTAACTATTAAATATAAATTTAGATAATTTATTTTCGAATACAAAATTTATTTCACTCTACGAACAGTCGAGACCAGCCACGTTACA
>NW_025403254.1:0-1545 GCF_020080835.1 Cotesia glomerata
CTTTCGTCAACGATAACTCACGAACGAATCAACCGATTTCGACCCGCTTGGTGGCGATCGACGTGGCTTTTCGATTTTAAGAGCTAACCAGTTTTTGAATTTGATCGATCAAGTTGTTTGAAAGTTATTAAAAACCACATTTGAAAAAAAAATTTTTTCGCAGTTTTTAAGATTCTCAAAATCTATCCGACCGAATCGGTCCAACTTGTATTCAAAATCTAAGTTTAGTCAAACCCTTTCAAATGGCTTCAACTATGATCAAATCGGTCAAGCTGTCTCAAAAGCTATGAGAGGCTACATACATCCACACACACACATACATACACACACACACACACACACACACACACACCATCGTGGAATAGTCAGAGAAGCTTTCTAGGACCTCAAAACGTCGAGAATCTAGATGAAAACTAGATTTTCGAAAACGGGTGGAAAACAATAACTTCTCCCTGATTTTTAAAAATTTTCAATTTTCTTAGCGGGACGTTAAAAAAAAAAAAAAAACAATTATAATTTTTAAAATTTGAAAAATTAAAGAATTAATTAACCCTAGACTGGTCAATAAACGCGACCTAACGACTTTGGTCAAGTAATGAGGGATTTGCCGCAATGCTTTTTAGAGCGTACAGTGTTGCCAGTTCATACACGCTTGACAGGCAGAGACTAGAGGTGTTTTTCGGCAACGCGGCAGACAAAAACTACTTACGATTCTGGTCAAGCGATGAGGAAAGCCCCGTGAATTTTTTAAGGAATTTTTTTAGCAACTTAACGTTTTCGAAGATGCTTGAAAAAATTATTAATATAATTCTAGCCAGTCTGCTGAACAAAGTCAAATTTTTTTGAATAATTTTAGTAAATATTGAAGATGTAATAAAAAAAAATATAATTGAGCGCAACGTCATGCTCATACGTTGACCAGTCTACGGTTATTAGGAAGTAATTTTGAGTAATTATAATTTGGCTCAAAATTCTGTTAATTTAAATTTTAGTGTAACTAAAATTTTATTGTTTTATTGGCGGGGTAATGGAAATTTAATAGTAAAATTAATTATGCTGATTTATACCAAGCAGTTTACAGTATTGAGAGTTCCTAAGTAAGCACTGTTCAATATAACGATATCATCATCTTCAGAACCCGTGGATGCATCCTTGTTGAAGCGATATAATCTGTAGCAGCGGTGAAAGTTAAGTCTCATCGAGTTCTTCATCAAATTGAGTCACTCGTTTCTGAACATTCAAGCTGGACATTGTGGCAAAGTAATGCAATGTAGGTCGGTAAGATAACTAAGTACATTTTAAATATATATCTATATAAGTTATTACAGTAGGTAAACTGGTTTTTGTGTAATTGCAGTGTCTAGGATTTCGATTTAATGAAAAAAGTCAATAGTTTGATTGATAAATTATAGGAAGGTTGATACAAAAAAGTTTTTTATTACAAGTCTAAATTTTCATACATATAACTTTAAGTACTAATTTTCAATTAAAAAAAAAATAATAATAACTGATAATAAATTTAAAATTATTATTTTGCTAATCACA
>NW_025403255.1:0-1545 GCF_020080835.1 Cotesia glomerata
TTTAGTGATTAAATTCAGGGGTGGATGAATCAATCTAAGATTGAAACTTAAAATTTTGCTAAGCTTCCTGTTAGTTAACTAAACTGATGTACTTACGTTTTCAAAAACAGTGACATATTAACTGATGGTGATCTATAAATACAAATCGTACTAAATTTATTGTTTATCCTCAGAAAATGCTGAAGTTGTGGAAACGTTCAGGCCCGATTGTAAACCCGACAGATGGATTAAAATCTCAAGCTTTCATCCGGATCCACAGCTTGAATGAAGAAAGCCACTGGAAAACAATTGATGGCAGCTCTCCAAGTTACATCGATTGGAGTCAATACTGGTCAGGCGGACGACAACCGAGCTCCCCTAGCTATCAAAAGTGTGGTAGTTTGTTAAATAAAGGGAGAATGGATGATGTACAATGTCATTACAAGCTCGCTTTCTTCTGCGAAAAATAGGAATCCCCACTTCCCTACTAATATTATAAATGTGAATCTAAGTTTGTTTGTTACGCTTTAACGCGAAAACTACTCAACCGATCATCATGAAACTTTGTACCCATATTTTTGGATGTATTAGAAATAACATAGGATACTTTTTATTTAGAAAAAAAAAATTTATTTTTTACGAAAAATAAAAAAATTGTTTGTCGAAAAATATCAAAATCTAGCTACTTCAACGCCATTTAGCATGCGAGCAAAGTCGCGGGCTAGAGCTAGTAAAAAATTAAATTTTTATAATAAAAATTTTATATAAAAACGTTTTTTTTAATTTTTTAAACCTTTCCAACCGAAATAAAAAAAAAAATTAGGAAAACGGTTGACCCTGAAGGCCATCTCTGCAACTTCACGCTAATTCCATACCTAGGCGCTTAAAATTGCACTTATGACGTTTTTGAGCTCTTCGAGCTCAAAAATACGATTTATGTGTTATTTTGAGCTCTCCAAACTCAAAGAGATAGCTTTCCTATGCTTTTGAGCTCTTCAAGCTCAAAAATCTTATCACAGTTCAATGAAACACGATTTTTCTTACTTTCAAACTGATATAACTTTTGAATGAATCAACCGATTTTCACGCGGTTGGCGGCGATCGATGTAGTTTTTTGAGCTTTATAAATAATTGAGAAAAAGAAAATTGATCTGATTAAATATTTCGGAGTTAATACAAAAAAACACTTTTTTCGACAACGATATTTCACGAACGCATCAAACGATTCTGACGCTTGTAGTGGCTATCGATGCGGGTTTTCAAGGATAAGAGCTGATAAGTTTTTGAGGTCGATCGGTTCAGCCAATTCAGAAATATTTAAAAAAAAATGAAAAAAAAAACAACTTATTTTTCACTTTTTTGCAATTTCTCGAAATCTACTGGTCCGAATTGCTTCCAACTTACAGGAAATCTAAGTTTGGCAAAGACCTTTTGAATGACAGCAACTGCGATCAAATCGGTCAAGCCGTTCAGAAGTTATAAGAGGTTTACATACACACACAAACACACACACACATGCAGACGTACGAGCATCATCGTAAAAATAGTCAAGAAAGCTTCTTAGCG
>NW_025403256.1:0-1544 GCF_020080835.1 Cotesia glomerata
ATCGATATCTGCCGGAAGATGGGCGGCAGAGTTAACGATACCGGTGTACAATACCGCTGTAACGATACAGAGGGTAGGAGCCAAATAAAATACGTTCCCGTGGATAAAACTCCCCTTTAATGGGTTGGTCACACTAACTGACCTAACAAGACGATCGTTCCTTGCTGTGACCCACTGGGAGTGACCGGAACCTCGTATCGTAGTTTCCGACGATGCAGGCCACGGCTGATGTGAGCTTGCTCTACCGAGGTGTAAGTTGCAGCAGTGGATCAGGAGCCAGCCACTTCGGGCCTTGATCTGGAAGTACGCAGTGAGTGTTAGAGATCGGAATCTTTACCGCTCCGAGCGAGTCTAGTCCGTCCGTGTATTCCGGGACTGGCTAAGTGTCGGCTAGGCCTCAGGGAACTGGGGTAGGAGTACTATCTCCGAGGGTACACCCGTTCCTAGTTATGGCAACCCGCTCCACTCCGTACGATGCGCTGGTAAATTAAAAAGTATGAGTAATGCACAGGAAACAAACAAGAGTGAAAACGGGCCTCATGCCCAGCAAGACGCACTGCTACTTAGTGCAAAGATGAAGAGGACAGATGCGCTGGCACATCTGGAGAAGCTAGTCAGTGGACTGCAGGACTTTCTCCAAACCAAGCAAAATGTCCACAAGGAGATCAAGTCGAAGTCGACGAACATCTGCAGTGCCCTGAGAAGGTTCAAAAAACTGGACCAAGAATGGCAGGAGATCCAACAACAACGGTAATGACGAGTGTGACAGCGGTTTCACCAGCAAAGCCGACACAAGTGTCGAGTCAGTTGTCGAAGACGGAGAGGAAACTGGAAATCAGGCCCGGACGAAATTCCCCAGACTCAATGACCAGTCAAATTAGACCCAAGTCCCCGAAAACGCGGTATACACAGAACGGCGGAAAAGGAGGTGAATGAATGGCAAAAGTCCAGTCAAGGAAGTCCAAGAGAGAGCAGTAGAAAAGCTCCAGAAGTCCAGGCCAGAGCCGAATCGGAAAGAACCGCGCAAACGGATTAGGCCGGACGCACTGATCATCCGCCCCGCAGAGACGCAAAGTATGCTGAAATTCGGAATAAAGCAGGACGTCCCTCAGGTCCGTACTACAGTGGATAAGATCCAAAGAACCGGGTGCTGATTACGCTTTCGAGGAAGAGGCCAAGCTACAGAAGACCATCGCGATTCCAAGAAGACGCGAAGGTAATCTGCAAAGGACCACAGGAAGACGTCGAAACTGAGATCTTGACGGCAATTTCACAAACCAAGGAGGATATTCAGGCTGCCTTGCAAACGGAAATCGGAGAAACCTGCGAGATACCAATTGGCCTCACAGAGGTACTCAGAGCTGTGTTGCACCACCATCGCGGAAAGATAGTTGACAGGAAGCGGTAATCGGCTGCTACGAAATCAACTGTCGTTTGACATCTTGGATCCCAGTGCAAGAGCAATGGGATCGGTCTAAGCTATGTATTAGCGGACACAAGATTGCTGAATGCAAAAACCCAGCAAAATGTGTATTATGGCAAAG
>NW_025403257.1:0-1544 GCF_020080835.1 Cotesia glomerata
TTTTTAATCTAAACCTGCACTATGGATGATTGGTAAATATTTTAATTTTTCGTGATTTTTCACGACAGAGTGGACAGCGATCTCCAATTTTTCGGTGCACTCATTGCAAAGACATAAATGACCGCATTTAATAAAATGCCCAGACAGCAGCCTCAGAAAATCTGGCAGCAGCATATGCTTGTCCCTTCCGGAATAATCTCTGAAAATATTAATTTAAATTGGTAAAGAAAAATCGATTAAATTTCATATAATAATTTCTAAGTAAAATACCTTCGATCGATCACATGCTGAGTTACTTTTGAAAGTTACTGTTAAGCACAGACGTTGACAGACTAGACTGTAACATACTAGGAATCTTGACAAATTTGCCATCGCCGGGCTAGAACCGGCGGGGGCAGGCCTACGGCAGACGCATTCGTTGACTGTTAAGCTGTCAGACGTCGACGGGCTAAACTTCTGACATCGTACGACTTGGACAAATTTGTCATCGCCGGGCTAGGAACTGGAGGGGCGTAGACGCGAAGACGATTCGTTGACTGTTAAGCCAGACGTGCTGGGACAGACCAGAACTGTGCACATCCTGAACTTCATGGACAAATTTGCCATCGCCGAGCCTAGGGCAACCGGCGGCAAGGGCAGACGCAGACGATTCGTTGACTCCGTTAAAGCCAGACGTCGACGAGGCTAGACTCTTCGACATCTTACGACTTGACAAAATTTGCCATCGAAGAATCTAGGAACCGGATGGCTCAAAACGCAGAAAAAGAATTGTTGAAAGTTAAGCTTCTACAGATGAGGTGTGGACGCACGGCGATCAGTCACTGAAGTTACCAAGAGAAGTTAATACCAGAAGCAATCTGTAACAAATCCAATTATTTATTAAAATTGTTTCATAAGATGGCCAAATGAAAACCTAAAAATACATTAATGAAAAATTACCTTCATCATCACTATCCGATGAGATTATTGAAGTGTCATTCAAAGCACTCCTCCTGCATTTTTCCCGATGATCCTGCAACTGCAAGTCATCAATCACAGCTTCAGCTGGAGCATAGGCTTTGTCTTGGCATAGTCGGTCCCGTTGATGAGGGTTCTTGGAGTGAACCTTATCATGGGTAAGTACGTTGATCAATGACATTAGGCGGATCCTGCAGATCCGATTAATCGGAACTCTGGCTTACTTTAAACCTAGATGAGTTTAAGAGAAAACAAAAGTAAAAAATATAAAGCTAAATGAATTATTTCATGAATTTTTAACAACTATAGTGAAACATAGTTATTAAAGACAAGAAATCTTACTTAGCTTCATTTATGGCAACAGTATAAAATTGTAACCCATGCTAATAAGGGCCTGTAACAGAAGTTGCCAAAAAATCTTGAACTGTAATTTGTAAAGCGAATTAAAGCTTACATTAAAATAATTAGGTTTAAGAACAAGTATGTGAAAAAAAAATTGCTTCTAGAAATATATTTCTAAAAACTTGATTGTGTTGAATCAATAATACTCGTTTTATTATTAATTAAATATTATTATTAACTATAAT
>NW_025403258.1:0-1541 GCF_020080835.1 Cotesia glomerata
ACAATGTCGATGATTTTAAGCAGGCGTTGATTTCATCAGTGTATGTTGAACGTGGAATGACGGGAAGTGTTTGTCTGAAGTCACCTGAAAGGACTAACAGAGTGCCACCAAATCGTTTGTCGTTATTTTTAATATCTTTCAATGTCCTTTTCAACGTCTCAAGCGAATGTTTGTGTGCCATGGTACATTCATCCCAGATGATAATTTTACACTGTTTCAGCACTGTGGCTATGGACGATTGTTTTTTTAGTAGATTTCATAGAAATCTAAATATTGTATTGGTTCTCATGACGCAACTTTTGGAAAATTTTGCTATTTCCTCACTCAGCTCGTCGAACTGATTCAGAAAATACATATGGTTCAAAAGTTTATATATGTATGTATATATATATATATATATATATATATATATATACGATATAACGGGCTATGTCTCTACTCTAACTTCCGCAATTCTAATCGGATCTCAATAAAATTTAACATACTTATTTTTTGACCGGTTTCTGAGGTTAAGTTCTAAGATGAGCCAAATCGTTCCGTTATTTTAGAAATGAGAGCAATTTGAAATTTTTGAAAAATTTCAAAAATTCCCATTTTTTTACTGTTTTTCCATGTAAATACTATTGAATACAATATCCTAATAAATTTATGTTTAATGCATCTGAAAGCTTATTAAATATGCTTTAATTCATATATCTATTGATTTTTTGCGTTAAGAATGACCCTCCCAAAAATGAAATTTTTAGTAGATTTCATAGAAATCTTTACTTTGGACATTGATAAGCAAATTCTCATAATCTTAAAACTCGTTTGATGAATATTGGAGGAACTACTGACTTTATAAAAAAAACTTTGTAATCAAAATTGGTTTTAAGTACTATATTCTTTAATTTTTTAAGGTTTATAAAATTTCAAAATTCTAATTAATTTGGAAATTGTCGTTCTGAAAAAGTCATTTAAAATTTAGAAATTGATAACAAAAAATTTTACAAATGTTAAAATATAATTAAAAAAAAAAAAGTTAGTTTTTATAGTTATTATTTTTTGTCTTGTAAATATTTTAGAAAAAACTCTTAGAGATCGAAGATATAAAAATCAGAAGACTGAGATGAAGATAAATTTGCCATCATAATAATTTAAATAGAAATGATAATAATATAAAATAAAATGTATAATATAACTTTTAAGTTTTGTAGAATTATATAAATTAACTATAGAATAAATAATAATGATTTTTAAGGAATAACTATGTGGATTGTCTTTGTAGTAATTAAAAAAATAATAAATATCATTGATGAGCATCTAATCCTTGATTAAAAAAAAAATAAAAAAATATTGGAAATAACGAAATTTGAATTGTTTTCAATACTTCTGAATACTTTAAACACTTTTGAATTTCTTCTCTTAGGGAGCATGAACATTGTCAATCGGTTTAAATTATTATTTTTAATCAGGGATAATTATGATTTTGAAAAATAATTTTATTGTATATAAAATGAAATCTACTTCCGTTTCGGCTGCCGAATGGCCTTTTTATGTTT
>NW_025403259.1:0-1541 GCF_020080835.1 Cotesia glomerata
ACGAGAATTTTAACTATTAGATTAGATTATGCTCATTCAAAAGTAGTAATTGGTGCTATGGACAAAGAATGCCCGTATTGTCATGCTTTGAAATTCAAAAATGAACCAGCCGGGATGTGTTGCACGTCAGGGAAGGTACAACTACCTGTAATTGAAACACCACTGGAACCATTGAACGGTTGTCTTATCGGCACAGATCCAGATTCAAACGTGTTCTTGAAGTCCATTCGAACATTCAACTCATGCTTTCAAATGACATCGTTCGGAGCAACAGAAATAGTTCGAAATACTAATACAAATGGTCAACAATTCAATTCTACATTCAAAATCAGAGGCCAAGTTCATCATAAAATAGGCTCATTGCTGCCAATGCCAAACGAACCACATAAATTTTTACAAATCTACTTTATGGGCGGCGAGGACTCGGAAGCGCACTAGCCAATCGGGTGGATGCACGTTGTGGCTACAATAACCTTGATTCATTCTTTGCTAGACGCATCGTCAGCGAGCTGGATGCTCTATTGAATGAGCATAATGAATTGTTGAAAATATTTAAATCCCACATGCACAAATAAGAAAGCGATAATCACGCTATTGTTATTAATCCTGATAAAACACCAGCTGGAGAACACATTCGTAGATTCAATGCACCTATTACTGATGACGTTGCTGAAATCATGGTTGGCGTTCGTACAGGTGCACGAGAAATTGTGATTCGTAGGAAAAATAATAATCTTCAGTTCATTGCTGATACACACCGTTCATATGACGCTCTCCAATATCCGCTAATCTTCTGGAAGAGACAAGACGGATATAGCATAAATATTAAACAACGAGATCCCGTATCAGGTACTTCATTTATTATGAATTTGATTATTACACTTTTAACAAAACAATTAGATTATTGAACGCAATTAACTGAAATTAATATTTATGAATATATTATTACAGGAGCCGAAACAAACAAGAACGTTAGCACGGAGTAGGGATGTTACCTCTACAGTTTTCGGCTATTATTAGTGTTTATGCTTCAAGCGTAGTAGTTAAACATTTTTACTATCTCAGTGTAACTCTCATATCAAATATATTCTCGAGTAACTTTATTATCTATTTATTAATAACTAATATTATTGAATATAATTAATTATTAGTAACTAATAAAATTATTAATTTTGAGTGTAAATCGCACGATGAGTTAATTAAGTGACTTACATAACCTCTAAAATACTTAACACGTGTCACGAGTTTCCGCAAACAACGGCTATTGAGTTGTAAGTATAAATTATTTTTTACGTTTATTATAAAATCAAAAATTATTCTTTCTTATTTATAACGAAAATATTGTTGGGAATGGTGAAAAACGAATTCGGTGAAAGTTAGATTTTTATTACAATTGGGAAATTTTTTTTTGTGTTTACTTATAAGAGCTCGAACTTCGACAGAATTTTTTTTTTACTATATCTAACAATATGTGTTTTCGATATAATTAAGAAACATAAAATTTTTCGCTTTCGTGAAACTATCTAATTTTTACATGTATA
>NW_025403260.1:0-1540 GCF_020080835.1 Cotesia glomerata
GCTATTGACACCATGCACCCCACGCTTTTAAAATAAAATACATTTTTTATTTACACTATTATTAATTTATATTTATTGAAATTTTTAACACTATTCTTAATTTAAATTTATTAAAATTTATTTTCTATTTTTAGTTTGGTTTTCTATAAAAAGCGTGTTTTTAGTTTTTTTAAACTATTATTTATTTTTTACTTTTTAGTTTGGTTTATTTATAAAAGCGTGATTTTTTAGTTTTTTTAAACTATTATTTGTTGATTATCAAAAATATTCAGGCGCGCAAATTACCCACGGAGAGTTACATACTGACAAACTGACATACAAGTGAAGCTAATATAAAGCGTGTAAAAAACCTACGGAGGAAAACACCTGGTTTCGAAATATAACTTCGGGATGGTCATCAGAGGATTCCGGGTTGATGTACGGGTTTATCTGTGCCATTCCCGATGAAAACCTACGGAGGAAAACACCTGGTTTCGAGATATAACTTCGGGATGGTCATCAGAGGATTCCGGGTTGATGTATGGGTTTATCTGTGCCATTCCCGATGAAAACCTACGGAGGAAAACACCTGGTTTCGAGATATAACTTCGGGATGGTCATCAGAGGATTCCGGGTTGATGTACGGGTTTATCTGTGCCATTCCCGATGAAAACCTACGGAAGGAAACACCTGGTTTCGAGATATAACTTCGGGATGGTCATCAGAGGATTCCGGGTTGATGTACGGGTTTATCTGTGCCATTCCCGATGAAAACCTACGGAGGAAAACACCTGGTTTCGAGATATAACTTCGGGATGGTCATCAGAGGATTCCGGGTTGATGTACGGGTTTATCTGTGCCATTCCCGATGAAAACCTACGGAGGAAAACACCTGGTTTCGAAATATAACTTCGGGATGGTCATCAGAGGATTCCGGGTTGATGAACGGGTTTATCTGTGCCATTCCCGATGAAAACCTACGGAGGAAAACACCTGGTTTCGATATATAACTTCGGGATGGTCATCAGAGGATTCCGGGTTGATGTACGGGTTTATCTGTGCCATTCCCGATGAAAACCTACGGAGGAAAACACCTGGTTTCGAAATATAACTTCGGGATGGTCATCAGAGGATTCCGGGTTGATGTACGGGTTTATCTGTGCCATTCCCGATGAAAACCTACGGAGGAAAACACCTGGTTTCGAGATATAACTTCGGGATGGTCATCAGAGGATGACTAGGAAGGTCATCACCTGGGTTCTAGGTTGATAATAATCAAAATTTAAATAATATCATTATGGTAGTCTCTTTATGCGAAGGAGAGTTACATACTGACAAACTGACAAACTGACATACAAGTGAAGCTAATAAAAAGCGTGTAAAAATGAAGATAAAGCGCTCAAATTTTGACACAATTTTTTTTCGTAACTCTAAACAAAATTTTGATATGGGACCGAAAAAAAAAAAATCTTCAATTTATTTGGCACAGTCTAGTAACCATAGTGCGATACTATGAGAAATATCAACTGGCCAGAATCTAACAAGAATCAAAAGGAACGCC
>NW_025403261.1:0-1540 GCF_020080835.1 Cotesia glomerata
GAGAGATTGATTGATTGATTGATTAATTTATTTATGCCAAGGCACAGGCCAAATGGCAATTTCAAATACAATAAAAAGTTACAAAAATACAATATAAAATAATATAATAATATAATATAAGTACATAAACTAAAACAAAGATTTAAATAAAAAAGTAAAGCTTTTACGCTTCTTTGAGTTCAACTAATTCAACTAATAAACAATTTATAAACTAAATAAGTTAATTTGAAATTAACAAAACTGATGAAAAACAATTTCTAAGTTATAACTTTAAATGCCCTTGGAATGTTATAGTGATTTTTCGTTTTACAATAATATCATTAATGATCCAGATTTAATAGATAATCAAAAATTTTGATTTTTGAAAACTTCAAAGACTAGATGAGTTGACAATCTCTTCAGAGTATGCTCTTCCCACAAACATTATTACAATCACTTGAAATATGAACGCTCCATGAAGATAAACGTAGCAAAAGGTGGTAATTTATAAAAAGTGTTTTTGGCAGCTAACCTATTCGAGCGTCTGATTTCAGTCTCTTCGATGAACAAATCATAGGTACTTTGGTTTACCAACTTGAAGTAGTTTAAAAAAGCTGTAACAACTCATAAAAGTACATTCTACGATATTTCACAGAGAGCCATCCATTCTCTCGCCTATAAGGTGTTATATGTTCATCTCTTCTAAGATTAAAAGATAAATCTAATTGAACAGTTTATTGCACGCTGAAGCTTCAAAATCATTTTTCAGATGTTGAATCAACCAGGACGACCGGAACAATAATCAACAAGTGGTAAGATGGTTGCTGAAACTAATAATTTCCTTATATCAGTTGAGAAAATGTTCTTTCGAGACTTTAAGACAATGCAGAGCTGAATTCACTTTACTAACTGTCTGAATAACATGATGATTCCAAGATAAGTTTCTATTAATATGGATTCCCAAGCACTTAGTAGAGTTGACGTAGAATATTATGACACCATTCACTACTACCGGCGGTAGATCCATATTTTCAAGTTGCTTCAATTTGCTGTTTGAACCCAAGATCATAGCTTTGGTCTTAGATATGTTTATCTCCAACCCACGCTCTCTTGCCCAGTCAGCAACCGATTGAGCATCAACATTTACCCTCCAGACAGCATCATGCAACTGATGGAATAAGAAGTGAAGACATATATATTTATCATCAGCGAACAATCCATGCTTGCAATATACCAGCCATTGAGCTACAGAGTTCATCACTATTAGGAACAGGATTGGACCCAAAACAGATCCCTGAGGAACACCAGATGACGTTTTTAGTAGTTGAATTGGAGTTCCAAGATCATTCAATATTGACTGAGATCGATCTGACAGGTAGGAAAAAACCAAACAATCGTATGTATTGAGAATCCCAGTTCAAACAACGCAGTAAGAATATCTTTGGGATCAACATAGTCAAAAGCTTTGCTCAAATCAAACAGAACTAGTATAGTTAATTTACTCTTGTCCATAGCCTCCCTAATATCATCAGTAAGTCTCAGCAAAGCCGTTTGAGTACTA
>NW_025403262.1:0-1537 GCF_020080835.1 Cotesia glomerata
GGGGTTACATGGGTTTCGTGGGTTCAAAAAATCGATTTTTTTTTTTTGGCTCATTAATTTCTACAACATCTCAAGAATATTGTCCTAAATTTTCAAGTCGATCCGAATAATAGTTTTGGAGATACAACCTTAGGAAGGTGTGCGCTCCAAGTCAGGTATAGAAGGGTCAGCGCGCCTCAGGTATAGTGAGCAGCTGCTCGTCTATTGTTTGTCTGTCATTGTTGTATATTACTTACGGTGACGATTTTGTTATCACTAAAAAAGAATGCGTTGGACACGTGCAAAAAAGAATGGGGACCCGTTTGCGTGAGTTAGTAAAGAAAACAACTGAGGAAAAAATAGTAAAAGGTAAAAAAACACAAAAAAAAATTCTTTCTGGCAAAGGTAAACTGACCAGTAAACTAATAGACAAATTAACTGTGTACTATGATTTGGCGATAAGGAGAAACTGTGAATCAGTAGAAAAAATGAAAGAGGCTATATGGGCTACCTATTATCACTATAGCTCTACAGATACAAAACCTCAGCACGATAACTGCCCAAAAGGTCCAGACTCTTGGTGCGCTTGGCAACGAGCATCAGCTACAAATACTCTTTCATCATTTAAACATGAGTATACTCCATTACCAGATGAAGTTTTGATTGCTATGAAACCAATATATGATGATCTCAGTAAGGATGAGCTTCTTGAACGGTGTGTTGGTGGTTTCACACAAAATAACAACGAGAGCTTCAACCAGTTGATCTGGAAAATTACTCCAAAAATACTTCCTGCTGGTTCAAAGATTGTTAATATTGCGGCATTGGTCGCTGCTTGTATCTTCAATGAAGGAACATCAGCTTTATTATTGATTATGCACGGTATGGATTTAAAATTAGGCCGAAACTCCCACGAATATGCCCGAATTTCGGATGAAAACCGTGTATGCGCAGCCGAAAAAATCTGCGAGCGAGACTCGCGAAGCCAGAATCCGTCATCGACAGGAGCAAAAGGATGCCCTGGACATTGCAACTGCTGCAGGATCTTTACTTTATGGCCCAGGAATCGACGATTCACTGTAAGTTACAAAAACATTTTTTTCCACTTTTATTGTTACTCAAAACTTTAAACGCGTTTTTCTCGGAACCGTGTTTTCAATGTCGGTTGTCAAATGTTCTCGAAAACTACTCAACCGATCTTGATGAAATTTCACACAGGTGTTCGAGATACAATTTACTCGTGCTTGGACGAAGGATTTTTTTTTTCAATTACAACTATTTAAAAAAAAACAAAATGTCAAGCAAATTTGACCGAAATTTTCATTTTTTTGGAAAAATGTCTGCCAAAATTCCAATTTTTACTTTTTTTTTCTTTCCTTCGTTCAAGCACGAGTTTATGGTCTTAACTGAAAAAATTATTTTTGTTTTTTCATTTTAGATGATTTTGTCAGGAGTTATGCTGACAACGCAGACGCACCTTTTTTCCGAGGGGTCACCGGAAATGACGTCACAATGGAGGAGTTTTAATTTTTTTTTTTTGAAAATTTTAGAAATTATT
>NW_025403263.1:0-8344 GCF_020080835.1 Cotesia glomerata
AAACAAAAGTCATTATTTAAGAAAGCAAAATTTTACTATTACCAAATAATTTTATAAAAAATATCAATCCGCGGAAAACCGCAAAATAGGAAATTTAAAAAAATGATTTTTTATTAAATACTCTTACATTTTTCTCTCTTTATACAAAATCAATTAGAAGAAATTTTTATACGAAATTTAAATAAATAAATTTTTCATAAACTATCAAGCAATACATCGAATTGTTGACAAGACTAAGAAGCTAACCACTGACAAGACTTCAACGGCCTAGAACTTAATCCTCGTTTTGATCCAGATCACAGAGGGTGATCAAGAATAACAGTGTGCTTGCGTGCCCTAGTCCACAGAAGATATATAACACAACAGACATAATAAGGATAATACAATATAATAGAGTAAGAGTAAGTGTATATATTAAACGAGGAGAGTGGAATCGTTGCGTTCATTAATATTTCATTTGGTGCTTATCGTTCTCCCAGGACAGCTCAGTCGCTTCTTCTGCCCTGGAGGCATCGTTACTGGCTCTTGTTCTCTGTTCCAAGAGCCTTGGTCGCTATTTAGCTGGAGGCGCCATACCAGGCACATTGTCTGCTTGCTTGCACTCCAGCAGCAGCTCCACCAAAATTCACTCTTTTCTCTCTCTCCAGTTTCTTCTCTTCTTTCCTCTTACGTAGACTTCTTATGCAGCTCTCGGCATCTGCATCTACATCTGGATGATTCTGGACGCTATGCCCTGCTCTACCCGGAGAACGCTGGGAACAAAATCCCCCGATTAAAATAAAAACCGCACTATCTCCGGCCGTTTCCGTCCCCGGAGCAGCAACCAGCAACCAGCAACCTCGTCCCTCGCCTGAGGCTGCCCCTTTCTGCTGGCACCAGGTCGGGTCTCCCTCTGTGTGTCCTTCCTCCTTCTCCAGGGCATCCCTTCCAAGCGCGGCATTATTCCCGCCTGGCCTCAGGCTTTCACAATGGCTCTACCTTTGCAATGGCTCTGCCTGCATTGCCCTCAGGTCATACCCTCCTCTTCTTATTTCTCATTCTCTTCTTTCGTCATCGTCTTTATTTTTATATTGTATACAGTTTTTTTTTGCTTTTTTTTTGTATACAGTAAAGCTTGATAACTTTAAATTTCTTAGGCAGAGAAGGGGTTTATAAATAACGTTAAATGACAGTTTTCTTTCTGTACTGTATTAAACGAAAATCTGTTTGATCAGCTTGCTGATTTTTATTCATTAGAATTGACAATTATTAATCTATATTATTAAGAAAATCGATTATTGTAGTAAAATTTATTGTCTTTGCAAAGGTCTTGATTTTAATTTGATCCGTTTCGAGGTTTCATTTCATTCTCACTGATAGTTAATTTATTATGATAAGTATTTAGGCTGCATTTTAAAATGCCTCTATTTCTAGATACTTAATTAAGAAATGACCTTTATCTTGTGAAATATTGAAGTTTTTAAAGATATAAGCTCATCCCGACATTACACTCATCGAGACCTTTCATTTGAGTACCCACATCAATTTTTCATATATTTTATATATTTATGTATATTATATATATATGAAAAATATATCAAAAATGCACGTGGGTATTCAAATGAAAGCTCTTGATGAGTGTAACATCGGGATGAGCTTACATTTTAAAAATATCAATAATTAAGAAATGACCTTTTTTCTTAGAAATCTTGACATTTTTAAAGATATAAGCTCATCCGGATGTTACACTCATCAAGACCTTTCATTTAAGTACCCACATCAATTTTTCATACATTTATATATATATAATATATATGTATATATGAAAAATATGTCAAAATGCATGTGGGTATTCAAATGAAAGCTCTTGATGAGTGTAACATCGGGATGAGCTTACATCTTTTAAAAATATCAATAATTAAGAAATGACTTTGTATCTCATGCACGGTTGACATTTTAAAGATAGTAGCTCATTCCGATGTTACACTCATCGAGACCTTTCATTTGAGTACCCACATCAATTTTTTCATATATTTTATATATTTATGTATATTATATATATATGAAAAATATATCAAAAATGCACGTGGGTATTCAAATGAAAGCTCTTGATGAGTGTAACATCGGGATGAGCTTCCGTCTTTAAAAATATCAATAATTAAGAAATGACCTTTTTCTTAGATCTTGACATTTTAAAGATAGCTCATCCGATGTTACACTCATCAAGACCTTTCATTTAAGTACCCACATCAATTTTCATACATTTATATATATATAATATATATGTATATATAAAAAATATGTCAAAATGCATGTGGGTATTCAAAGGAAAGCTCCTGATGAGTGTAACATCGGGATGAGCTTACATCTTTAAAAATATCAATAATTAAGAAATGACTTTTGTATTCATGTACGGTTGACATTTTTAAAGATATAAGCTCATCCCGATGTTACACTCATCGAGGCCTTTCATTTGAGTACCCACATCAATTTTTCATATATTTTATATATTTATATATATTTTATATATATGAATATATGAAAAATATATCAAAATGCATGTGGGTACTCAAATAAAAGCTCTTGATAAGTATAACATCGGGATGATCTTATATTTTTAAAAATGTCAATATTTAAGAAAGTGCAATTTAACAAAAGTCATTATTTAATAAAGCAAAATTTTATTTATTTATAGTTCACAAATCACGGCAGCCATATAGTGACTACAAGGTTGCTAGTTTTTGATTAAATAAAAATAATAAAATAGTACTTTTTAGTTTAAAAATTAAAAATAAAAAAATTCAGAGATTTTTCAAAATAAAGTTTCCAAATAAATGACAATTATTTTATTTTTTAATGATTTCAGTAGTATAGCGCCATCACTGTACTAATACACAACATACTTCATTTGACTTACAATCTTTTTGCTTTTTCAGGATGAATTGATATTCTTGGATTGCAAGATGACATACACTCACCTCCCGAATGGTGACATAGGTTTTGGAACCTCGTTTTCACTAAAAATTTTTTCTTTTTCATTAACAATTTACAATTATTATTATATTTTAATTTTCAGGAATTAAATACCTATAGAACAACAGGTTAACCCATTGGTACAAAATATTGACGTACTACGTACTGGTTCCTCGCATGCTTCAGCTTTAAGACAATTTTCAGGTGGGCACATTTCTTGTCCAGCTGAAACTATATTTCAAGTTTTTTATTAATAATAGTTATCATTTATTTAGATTAATAAATTTCAGTGTCAAGGCAAAAGTCGTGTAGAAAAAAAAAATATTTAAAATATTAAAAAGACAAAAAATTTGACATATTTTTCAAAATATGTCAATTTTTTATCACTATTTATCAATTTTTTTAATAGATATATTTTTTTAAAATTTTCAAGTAAAAATTCTTAATTTATTATTCAATTTTTTATTAAGAAATACATATAAAACTCTATAAATATAATTTATTAAATTATAATTTTTTGTAATTGATTAAATTGCAATCATAAAATTAATATTGAAAAAATTTCTTTTTAGATAAAAAAAAAAGGAAAGAAATTAAAAAAATTTTTGAAAATAATTTTAAAAATAAAAACAAAATAATATATTACTTATTAAAAACTAAATATACATATTACAAAGTATTATCTTCAGTAAGATAATTTGTATACAAAAATAATCATATATTTATCAAATATCGCGATTTTTAGAAGCTAATAATTACGACTCACTATTGACTTATCTACAAGTTAAAATTAAAATAAAAATTAAAAAAAAAAATAAAACTAACCTTGAAGATATGCAGAAGCGAGAATAACAACGAAAATAGCAATGAATCCTTTCATTTTTAAAATAATTAATAGTGTTGTCCGAAAGACTGCCGACGTTTCAATGATGATACTTTCAATGCTCACCGTTATATAAACGCACGCATCGTTGTCACATTATTTGTATCAGTTCGTTACAAATACATACATACATATACATATATTAGTACAACAATTATAGATATACCGTGCAAATTTGAAGTAATAATAATGATAATAAAAGCAACATATCGCAATGATTATTCATATTGTAAAATAAAAGTCAAACAACAATATTTCATGAGATTATCAGTGGCAATAACAATGAGGTACATTAATGATTTATGCCTCTTCATAACTTGTTGTAGAGTTGTAAATTATCTGAAATGAGGAAATAAGTAAATATACTTATTAATCAAGACAAATATTTGAAAATAGTTTCATAATATAATTTAATTTTTTTTTAATAAGAAAATTCATTTCTTCATTATTTCGTTGAAATTCTAAAGGAGACAATTTATCAGTGATTTTATATCTTATAAGATTGATTAATAATTAATATTTCATGTTAATAATTAAAAAGCATAAAAAATTTTTTCTTCTAATGAAAACAAAAATAAAGTTCTTAATTATGATCGAAAGCGCGAACAAAAAAAAATTTATTTTTCAAATTTTTGGTCAAGAAATTAAAAGTTTCAAATTTTGACTATTAAAATTGAAAATTTTTAATTTTTAGCTTCGAAAATTGAAAATTTAAAAAAATTTGAAATATTTTGAAATTTAATTGAATTTTTTCAATTTTGAAGCTAAAATTTCAAAATTTTCAATTCGTAAACCGAAAATTGAAAAAATATTAAAAAAAATTTTTAAGTCAAAAGGGCCTCAAAAATATTTATTTCTAATTTTTTTTGACTGAAATTTGAAAATTTTTAATTTTTAAAAAAGACAATTGAAAAAAAAATTTTTTTTTAAGTCAATGGGACCTCAAAAATATTTATTTTTTAACTTTTTTGCTAAAAAATTAAAATCTTCAAACTTATAACACTGAAAATTGAAAATTTTTAATTTTTGGCTTTGAAAATTGAAAATTAAAAAAAATTTTGAAATCAAATTGAATTGTTTTTCAATTTTTGTAGCTAAAAATTCAAAATTTTCAATTCTTAAACAGAAAATTAAAAAAAAATTTTTTTTAAGCCAATAAGGCCTCAAAAATTTTTATTTATATTTTTTAAATAAAATTTTCAATTCTTAAAACAGAAAATTGAAAAAATTTTTTAAGTCAATAAGGCCTCAAAATATATTTTTGACTGAAATTTCCTAAAATTCTTAAATTAATTAGAGCAAAAAATTTATACGTCCTTAATTTTGACAATAATAATCCAAAAAATAAATCAATAAAAAATATTTAAATAACCAAAAGAAATAATTCAAAAGAAGAAATAAAATAAAAATCAAAAAGGCAATCTCTTATCAGCTAACAAATGGTTTCCTTTTCCTAAAACTGTGAAGATAAAAATAACAAAGCGACAGAGATATTAAATACAGGGAATAAAAGTGAAGATTAAGATTAAATTCTAGAGATTTGACGTTTGACGTAGAAGACTTTTCTCCATAAATCGTGTATTTATGAAAGAAAGAAAAAGCATAAGTTTGCCTCTCAAAACAAAAGATAAAAAAAAGAGTTCAGAGGGAAATCAAGGGAATCACCGAAGAGATACTGGGATCGGGACGCCAGTACCAGCTTTCTAACTGAATGAGTACATAAATCTTCTACTGATCAGATGATTCAGTTGATGGTGAGTCATTACTGTCCTTACTGTCAATCAATTTGTAACGATTTCTCGCAAATACCTCCTCGGAGAAAAGTCTTAACTTTTTTTATCATTATTTTCTTTCTGATTCAGATTATTTTTTTCTTTCTTTTTTTTTTTTTTTTTTTCTGATTTGCAGAGTATAGAGGTTTCCTATGGCGACAGGGTTGTTCTTCTTCGATTGAACCCTTATGAGAAATAAGTTTAAGATAAGTGCATCTTTTTTATGCCCATAATACATATATATATATATATATATATATATACTTATATATATAAGTATATATGTATATATATATATGAGCAGCAGGTATATATAGCATATATATATATATATATATATATATATTGTTGGTTATACTTTAGCTTTTACAAGAGGGTGAGGTGAGGATGATAGGGAGGCCCTAAAAGCGTCGAGAGACGATCGTTTGGTTTCTCGTGCGAGCACAAACTCGTTTGGTTCCTCGAAGCATTCCTCGTAAATGTGGGCGAGATCGATCTTTTACTTGGGATTTTTCAAAATTGCCCCTGAGCTAATATCGTCTCGATCCCATCGATTCTACCTAAGTGGAATTAGATTAATACTTTTAAATACTTTATTATTGTTATTATTTCCTTTTTCTTTTTTATTATCTTAATATTTATTATTAAATTTATTTTATGATCTACCTTTATTACTCTATTTTTGTTTTTCAGCTTTCTTCCGGTCATCGAGACATATCAATATTTTGTTGGGAATTTTTTTATAAATATTTATAGTGAAGATCATAAAATATCGAGGTTAACGTTGTAGGTGTTATATCAACTCAGTTATGAAATAGTTCACTTGGTAATATTTAAGTATGTAACATTGAAATTCAAATTAGTTATTTTTTTTACAGTGGAAGATTTTCTATGATAAGGAAAAAGTTATTAAATACCATTATTAAATTTATTACTGTTGAAAAATTATTTATTAAGACTCTATAAGGAATATTAAGAAAATTATTTTAAGAGAAAATTAAGTAGTAAAAATGATTATCTAGTTATTGAAGAATTTTTTTAATTAACTATCAATCTCTATTTACTTCAGATAAAATGAACTGTACTTTCTTAAATATTGAAGTTTTTAAAGATATAAGCTCATCCCGATGTTACACTGTCAGATTTCATTTGAGTACCACATGCATTTTTGATATATTTTTATATATATGTATATATAATATTTATAAATATATAAAATATATGAAAAATTGATGTGGGTACTCAAATGAAAGGTCTCGATGAGTGTAATGTAGGGGTGAGCTTATATCTTTGAAAATGTCAATAGTTCACAAGAAATTTGTTAAATTGCACTTGTACTTTTTTAATATTGACATTTTAAAGATATAAGCTCATCTCCGATGTTACACTCATCAAGAGTTTCACTTAAGTACCCACATGCATTTTGATATATTTTTCATATATACATATATATAATATATATAAATATATAAAAAATTGATGTGGGTATTCAAAATGAAAGGTCTCAATGAGTGTAATGTCAGGGTGAGCTTATATCTTTAAAAATGTCAATAGTTTTCAAGAAACAAGGTCATTTCTTTAATGACTTTTGTTAAATTACACTGTACTTTCTTAAAATTGATATTTTTAAAGACGATAAGCTCATCCCGATGTTACACTTAATAAGCAGTTTCATTTGAATACCATGCATTTTTGATATATTTTCATTTATACATATATATGATACGTATAATATATATAAAATATGTGAAAATTGATGTGGGTACCAAATGAAAGGTGTCTCGATGGAGTGTAATGTCGGAATGAGCTTATATCTTTAAAAAGTTAATAGTTCTCAAGAAACAAGGTCATTTCTTAATAATGACTTTGTTAAATTGCACTGTACTTTTTAATATTGACGTTTTAAAGATGTAAGCTCATCGAGAACATCAAGTTCATTTGAGCACACATCAATTTTTCATATTTATATATATCATATATATGTATGTATTAAAATATATCAAAATTGGTACACTCAAATGAAAGCTCTTGATGAGTGTAATATCGAGGTGATTTATATCTTTAAAAATGTCAATCGTGCACATGATACAAGGTCATTTCTTAATAATGACTTTTGTTAAATTGCACTGTACTTTCTTAACTATTGATGTTTTAAAATAAGCTCATCCCGATGTTACACCTTATCTGAGACCTTTCATTCAAGTACCTACATAGCTATTTCTTTATATTTTATATATATATATATATATAGTATATATATATATATATATATATATATATATATTATATCGTATTTGTAGAAATATATAATATATAAAATATATGAAAAATTGATGTGGGGTACTTAAATAAAAGGTCTTGATGAGTGTAACATCAGGATGAGCTTATATCTTTAAAATGTCAATATTTCACAAGATACAAGGTCATTTCTTAATTATATCTAGAGATGGAGTATTATTCTGAATGCAGCCTAAATACTTATCATTATAAATTGACTATTGGTATTGAATTTTGCTTATTCTCTATAATATAGATTATTATTATAAAATCTAAAAATTATTTTTTTAAACTTTCCTCACGCCGAATTACAGTTATAAATAATCAAAATTAAAAATTTTGGATTTATTAAATAATGACTTTTGTTAAATTGCACTGTACTTTTTAAATATTGACATTTTTAAAGATATGTATCGCTATCCGGTTACATCTATCAAGAGCTTCATTTGAGTACCCATTA
>NW_025403264.1:0-1537 GCF_020080835.1 Cotesia glomerata
TATTTCGACTCGGCGGATATATAATTTTATAAATGCGACATATTGAACAATTTCACCCACTTTGCATATATGACCGGATATATGCCTGGGTATATGATCGGATATGTGCTCGAGTGTATTATATTAATTTTAAAAATTATTAAAACAGTAATCATCAAAAATTGTGAAGAAAGTAAATTATTTTTTTATGATTATTGTCTTTATATTTTGTAAGTTTTTATATCTTAGCTTCACACTAAAAAATAATCGGTAGAGGTTACCGATTGGTAATCGGTAGAGGCTACCGATTGGTAATCGGTAGAGGTTACCGATTGCTCGTAGAGGTAACCGATTAAAATCGGTAGAGGTTACCGATTTTTTTCGGTAGCAGCTACCGATTTTAATTGGTTGCCTCTACCGATTTTAATCGGTAACCTCTACCATGATTTTAAATTTTACTGAAGAAATAGTTTTGGGGCCTATAACTGAAGTATAAATGACATGTCAACATGATTTTCATGTGACAGCAACATGATTTTCATGTGGTAGTAACATAATTTTCATGTGGCAGGCAATCCTTTATTTATAAATTGATGTAACGTTTTTATTGATGTCGCTTTTGTTGCTATTGCAACCACTTTGGCAACGATTACCATCATGAGAACGGTTAGATATTATTAATTGAAATTTGTAAAAATATTGATTGATGAAATTTTCGATGATAAATATTCTGTCCGAAACATACTCAAATGAAAGGTCTCGATGAGCATAACATCAGGATGAGCTTATTATCTTAAGAAATCTCAATAATTAGAAATGACGTTGTACACAGTAAAAATTTTTCGTCATTGTGTAGAGAGTTAGAATTTGTGTGTTGAATATTACACTCTAGTGTGTAGAATTTAACATTCTCATGTGTTGATTTAATAATTTAACACACCAGAATGTTAAATTCTACACACTAGAGTGTAATATTCAACACACAAATTTCTTAACACTCTACAAAATGACGAAAAATTTTTACTGTGTATTTTCTCCACTTAATGATATTTTTAACGATGTAAGCTTGTCCTAGTGTTACACTTATAGAGATCTTCCATTTGAATATCCATCACGAATTTTATATTATTATTATTATTATTATTATTATGCTTTTACTTGTACAACCTCTCGGTTTTTACCAGGCTGATTCCTCTTTTTCTCCTAGCTTCTACACTTTTTTCTATTTCTCATATTGGACCTCAGCAAGTCCCACCGACACTTCATTTTCTACTTTTAATTTTGCGGTTGTGGGACCAGACTCTGAGCTTTCTGTACCGTATTCACCCTGAACTCACCTTCTCAGGTCTAGCTGGAACAGAATCATGGGAAACCACAGAGAAAACCCATGATAGTACAGTCGGAGCTGGGCTAAGTCTACAATGATTGATAAGAAACTCTTTCTTTATCGACCACTGGAGCATTAGGCCCTTCTCCTAGTGCAGAGATCCCTCGCGCTAGCCAACGGTGACTAAAGTGGTCACCCATTCAAGTTGTTGCTTAAATGTGTGATCGCCCA
>NW_025403265.1:0-1537 GCF_020080835.1 Cotesia glomerata
AAGAGTGACAACGTGGAGTTGAATCGCTCCTCTTAATTTAACTATCAATTTATTTCATCAATCAGTATCAAGTGTTGTTTGGATAACATTCAGTGTAAATAAAATCATACTTCAGATTGACATATAAACAGTGGTTTTTTATATTGTGTATCGGGAGTTGTCGTTTACTTTATCTTGGTCATTCTGGTGCTAACCTATAACCAAGTAACCAAGTAATTATAACTTTCGCCATTAGCGCTATCTGTAGCACGGGTGCAGAAGCTTTTACTAATTACCATATTACTGTGAAATCTATATTACCGGCAAACATATATTTTATTTTTGTTCTCCAGTGTTACTTTATTTTCTTTATAACCTCAGGTTTCACTTTGTTTTCCTAATTCATATACAAAACTACATCTGGTCAGCAGTTAAAAAGTACATAGCAACTTATCCAACAATGTAAAAGGTAATAGCCATGCAAATAGCCCTGCAAATTCCTCTAAAGAAATGTAAGGGCTGTGTAGTGCTATTGTTAAATGTTAACCCAGTGTTTTGTAAACAATGTGGATCATCGTATCACCCTGGATGCTTGCCAGCCACCTCAGTTCTGGCAAATGGAGGATTTCAGAAGTGTTGTGGCATCAAAAGTCGCTGTCTCTTGAAGATATTAGGGAGATGTTCCGTACAGAAACTGTCACATTAAGAAGCTGACATTAATGAGGACAAATCAGAAGTTCATTGACCCACTTAAAATGAGCATAATAACTGAGCTCAGGGCTGATGTGGGAAAAATTTACTGCTGGCATTGAAGCAAAACTCCACGATTTTGATGAAGGTCAAAGAAAAATAACAAATGAATTATGCTCAGTTCGCGTGGATATTAATAAAAAACATCGAATCCATAGTCAATATTCAGAGTAAAAGTGAATAACAACAACGAGAACATTGACCAGAAGATTGGTGCCAATGGAAGATCGTGATAACCGTTCCACCAACGTAGTTTATCTTTGGTCCATCAGGGAATCACATGACGTTAATAATGAAGTCAGAAAGCAGTTCAAACTCTGGCAAAATAGCAACTGTAATGAATGCGGTTAAACTTAACATAGCGCATAAGCACCATCGCCTAGGTAAGCTACTCAACTGCTCTTACGGTCCCAAGACCTCTAAAATTACGCCTCCGACACTCTCATGACACTGACATTTTAATACAGAACATTGTGGGTCTAAACGCAAAAATCTCTTCCGGAAGAATTGTCCAAGATAGCGATCTCAAAAGATCGCACTATTCGTCAACGAGCAGCACAAAGGGAGGCAGAAGCCGGGGTTAAAACGTCGCTGGCCAGAGAGGAGGTGGAATATATGATGGTGATGAGGCGTGGAATGCCGATCATCATAACGTCATCCAGAAACAGCGGAATACAGCAGAGACAAACACACAATATTAAATAGTACAATTAAACATTTTTCATTGTACTATCAAAATGTTCGAGCATAAAATCAAAACTCAACACGATATACTGTAATACAGCATTTATAGAGTATAATATTTTTG
>NW_025403266.1:0-1536 GCF_020080835.1 Cotesia glomerata
AAAATAACTCTTATTAAAATTCATCAATTAATTTTAACTAACTAAAAATTCCCGGACTTAATGATCCACGTTGTTAATTAAATTCTAAAAAATTTTTCTAAGATGATGAAATTAAAGATTATTAAAATAATTTTCTAGAACTTAAGTTCAATGTATGAATGACCACGTGGAATTTTCCGATTAAAAAATAATTTATAAATAATTTTTCTCACTATAAAATAAATTAACGAAAAATTATCCACGGGTAAATCAATCTTAATTATGCCAAAATTCAGTAAATCAATTCTCAATAAATAATATACTGGACAATAAATAGTATTTTCTTGTAATAAATAATGTTAAATAATAATAATTCAATTGTTCTTAATAATTCGTCGAGTCAAATAATTGCCAAGAATTTGCGCGCTCAAAATGGACGCCAATATTCGTTATTGCGTAGTAACTTTGACCTTGGGTACACGTTAACTGCGTTGTGAAATTCGACCGACGCTTGCCTGATCCGTGAGAAGACAAAGGAACTTTCTCGAAGAATTTATTATTCGGTTTTTATTTTTGTCAAATAAAATAAATGCAACTAAACCGATCCTTCAGATATTCAGAATTATTTATAATTAATCGAGTAAATTAATAAAATAAATTCTCACTACAATTAATACCACAAGGTCTTTGAGTAGTCCTCGGGTATAAACCCCCTTGAGGGACGCTCAACGGCAACCAACGAGTCGAAGTCAATTGCACTTAAATAATTTTTTGAATTATTACAAATCAATAAATGATGAATAATTAATCAGAGGAGAAGTAAACCAAGTATAAACCCCGCAGTCCACTCCTAGCCCATAGAGTAATTATTGATACCTTTGTTGAATATGCGACAATCTAACTCACTACTCGAGATTGGAGTCCTAGATGTTATTGGCTTCTGTCGTCTCGTAACTACTCCGGGGATCAGTCCCTCTTGATTTCTGTGGCACACTGTCTGGCGGTTATTTTAATTTTACCCTGTTACACTGTAAATGATGATAGATTATTACTTTTATCTTAAATAGCCGAAAACTCACATATTTGGTTTCTAGTGAAATCGCTCGTATATTTTCAGTAATGTACAGTATTACATAAAGCATTAGTAAAGTGTGAGCGAATTGCCTATCAAGTAAGTGAAGAATATATAAATTATGACGTTAGTATAGACTATTCACAGTAAATTTACTCAGTAAAAAATTTTTTGCCATTGCGTACAGTATAAAAATTTTGTGTAGAATATTACACTCTAGTGTGTAGAATTTCACATTTTCATGTGTTTATTTAACACACTAGAATGTTGAATTAACATTAGTTTGTGTAAAACAGTCAGTAAAACAAATATTTGTGTTAAATTAGACGAAAATTTTTTTACTGTGTAAAAATCATTCACAGAATAATAAATTAAAAATGAATTGTAAAGTTGTTGCTGAAGAAGAATTCTTTAAAATGGATTATTAAAAATAAAAGCATCATACATCTTCAATATTGGCTGAAATCTTTATCAACTGACTAATC
>NW_025403267.1:0-1535 GCF_020080835.1 Cotesia glomerata
GGAAATAATAATAGGGATGAATTAAATAGAAATTTATTATTATTTAATTTATTATCACAAAAATATTTCGAATAGTGCTTTCGACAGTCGGAGTAATTTCTAAAAAAAAAATTTTTTTTATGATTAAAAAAACAAAAGTTTGTTCAGATCTTAGTTAAATAATTTGTTTTTTAAAAAATATTTTTTTCAAGTTTTTATGTGTATAGAACTATAATACATAAGGCCCACTGTTTTACGTCTGACCGATCGTAAAATTTTCCATCTCACTCGAATTTCTCTTTAACATAGGCATGTGTTGAAAAACTTAAATTTAATAGATCATATTTTCATTTTTACTCAAGACGTTTCAAGTGAGCAGTTGTAAGTTTTAGTGAGTTCTTTTTTTGTGAATTTTTTGTGCGTGTTAACGTTAAAATACACTCAAGAAAAATGTATTTAACAATCCTTGCAATAGTTGAAATATTTAAAGAAGAGCTTATTCGTGAGTTGCGAGTTCGCAAGGATATTAGAAAATACTTAAAAAAAGGCGGCGTTTGGCAAGACCAATCGCTACACATCAAAAATTTATTCGAATTAGATGAGAACAGTGATAATGCTGATGGGGAATTAGCATCCAATTCGATTATTGTGGATAGAGTTCCACTAATATGGAATCGATTGACATACAGGCAAAAACAGTATGTCAATTTTATGTTGCATTATTCTCCGATCCCTATCAAATTATTCGATGGGATGGATTTCGGAGGTTGGCGACGATGGATCCAAGTAAAACGTAGATGGGATAGAACAACTTATGAATACCTTCTTGGGTATAATGAAGATGGCGAAGATGAGATTGAAATGGAAGATTGTTTCCGCATCAAGGATATGTTCGAATATAATGAAGAACATGTAAGTATTTTTTTAAATTTTAATAAATAATAATGAATATAAAAATTGACCAACTAAATTTTGTTCACAGTATGACATGGAGTATGCATACAGCTTTCACCTCCGGGAGCTGTTTAAGGATAACGCAGCATTTGTAAGTATTTTTTTTTTTTTAAATTAAAAAAAATAATATTAATAAAATATAAAATTTTTTTTGTTCACAGTAATCATCATCAACATTATTTTTTAAATTTAAGTTTTTAAATAATTTTTTATATATTTCATATTATTTTTAAAATAATTTTTTTCAATATATTTTTTGAATATATTTTTTTGAATAAATTTTTAATATTTTTTTTTAATATTTTTATATCCTTATGTTATCCTTATATTATCCTCACATTATTAGTATTATTATCATTAATATTATTTTAATATTATTATTCATTTATGAAAAATAATCTGAGACGTTAAGTTCTTATTATTATTAATTTCATTATTATTATTATTATTATTAATTTATGAAAAATAATTCTGAGACGGTAAGTTCTTATTATTATTATTTATATTATTATTATTATTATTAATATTGCATCGAGACAATTAGATTAGCAATTGTATCCATGATGGAGAATTTTTGTGTTTTATTATTACTATCTTTTAAA
>NW_025403268.1:0-1534 GCF_020080835.1 Cotesia glomerata
GTGCGTTCGCGTTGGACACTTTCGCAGCCAGCACATGTATATAGATATCAGATCACCGTATAACGTGCTATAAGTGAAGTGGTGCTGAAAGCGTTCAAAGCGTCCAACGTGAATGCAGCCATAGCATATGTCCGATATCTCCTCCTTTCGTTTAGTAACAGCTGGTTGTTATTATTTGGCCATTATATTATGTTCCTGTATATTATTATCATATTATACAATGGTATTAAAATAATAATAATAAATTTCCCTGTATTAAATTATTAATAATAATAAATTTCTGTATACGTTATTATTGCGTTCTATAGTATGATATAAGCAGCCTGTATTGTATCTATCTATACCAATTAATCCCGTTCTACATAGTACGTTCGCGTGCGCTATAGTTAATTGCAGTGTGTGTGTGTGTGCTGCCATAGTGCAAAACCTGCTCTTTTGTCATCAAAAAATATCCAGGATCTAAAAAACGGCGTTGCTATAGTTTCTCAAGGCTAGTGAAATTTTATTTCTTCGAATTTTAATTAAAAAAATCATGACTAGTGGACTATAAATTAATTAAATTAGCAATTCACATCATATAGAATACATATTTATTATCAATTGCATCAAACAGTCAGTTAAGGTGGTTTAATAATTTTCAAACCTCACAAAACCGTTTTGCTTACGGTAAACACATTCGGTAGTCTGGCGCTCCGTTTACAACGGGATTTTTGAACGGACCTTGGCGCCAGATTCTACCGAATCTGTGGATAATTAATGTATATTGATTTAAAGTCTCCATTAACAATATTATATTATACTAACAATAATTATAATTATTACATTATATATAATAATGTAAATAGCCGATTGGTGTTTTTGTATTAGATAAATAAATAAATAAACAAATAAATAAAACTTAAAAATTAATAAAATAAATAATTATATTTTTTTATTACTAAAATCATAATTCGAGCTTTTTCATCATTTTTGGACTTACGACAAAAATTTTTTTGAAAACGTTATGCTTCAAATTTTTAAATTGATAGAAATTATAGTTTTCTATTTTTTACCAAAATTATTATTTGAGCTTGTTTGTCATTTTTGGACTGGATACACCATATTTAAAAAAAAATTAAAATTTATTACGTATAGTTTTAAATAACCCAAACAAAACTAGTGTCAATTATAATCGATAAAATTATTATTCAAGGGTGATACAATTTTAATGCACTGTATCAATTGAGTTACTAAAATATGTGCGTACGATAATAAATAAACGTCAACGATATATTGATTTATTATCAAATGCTTTGTATAGTATAAGAAAGACATAATACCAGCTGTACCGATTACTACAACACTAATTAATATTGTTTTCAAATTGTATATTTAATCGAGTTGTATCGGTCGTATCACGACCGAGTTATTGTAATTTAATGTTTGTCAATTGTAATTGCATGCTTGTTGTTGAATGTTTCATCAATAATTGGTGATTGATTATTGTTTATTAACCACTATTATCCAATTATAACTAAAATTATATTAATTATAA
>NW_025403269.1:0-1534 GCF_020080835.1 Cotesia glomerata
TCAGTGCCAAGATGCTCAATTGAATTGTAATCTGCATTTACTGTTTCCCTGTGCCCTCTAAAATGATTGGTCGGCCTTCCTATTTCTTCCGGAGCCCTGCTGATGACGCGTTCTTTTGTTGCTGGCTGTTAATTTATCCTCTGCGTGGCTTGTGTTTCACTCTCCCTTGTAGGCGCTGCTTCTATTTCTTTATTTCTTTCTTTTCTGGAGACACTTGTTTGACCTCTCTCTCTCTTTTTCACTTTATTTTTCTTGTTTCCCTGAATTTCTTCATTTCTTCGGGATGGTGAACACTTGTTTTAATTACTTTTCTTATTCCAGTTGCCTTATTTCTTAAGTGCACTTTGCTTCAATTCTTCCTATTTCAATTAATTTCCTATTTCAATAACTTTCATGATTATCTCACTTTTCTATGTGAGTGATATTTCTCTTTCTTGATTCCTTTTCTCTATTTCACTTATTTTCCTTATTTCAATTCACTTTTCCTATTTTCAATAATTCTTCTTTTTTTTCTGGATTACTTTTTCTATTTTACTTATTTTTCTTGTTTCAATTCACTTTTCCTATTTTAACCAATGCTTCTTTTTCTGGATTACTTTTTCTATTTCACTTGTTTTTTCTGTTTCAATTCACTTTTCCTATTTTCAATTATTCTTCTTTTTTTCAGGATTACTTTTTCTGTTTAACTTATTTTTCTTGTTTCAATTCACTTTTCCTATTTTCCATAATTCTTCTTTTCTGGATTCACTTTTCTATTTCAATTATTTTCTGTATTTCAATTGCTTTTCCTATTTTCAATTATTCTTCTTTTTTCAATTCACTTTTTTATTTTCAATTATCTTCTTTATTTCAATTCACTTTTTCATTTTCAATTATCTTCTTTATTTCAATTCACTTTTTCATTTTCAATTATCTTCTTTTTTCAATTCACTTTTCAATTTCTTCAATAATTCTTACTTTTATACCCGGGTATTTCCTAGAGTTCTCAGTTTTTCCGATTTCTGGGTACTCACCACTAAATTTTCCGCACAATTCACTTCACTCAATTCACTTAGCTGGGCGACAACCACGTTGGGCGCCAATTTTTCTGTTACGTGTGAGCCTACACCTGGTTATTTACCTGTCACGTAAACAGACCTCCGGACTAGCTCAGCGTCTCACTGAAAAATATTTAGATGTTGATAAGAGGGTGGGTCGCGCAGTGAATGAAGAATACTCATGAATTACGGTACTAATTGTTTATTGGGCGTCCCCAAAGCATGGGAGTTGCCCGAAATGGCCCTGAGAGTCTCTTTTACAAACTAATTCTATTTATGAAAGCAAATCTAATCCAGTACAATAATCCATTTGATGCAATACTTTTGATTCTATAACTGAGAGAGAGATGGGACAGCAACGAGAATGAGAGTCTTAGGAGACAATTAATCACGATGCAAGACAACTCGGACTCGACATAGATTCGGACAGACTAAACGACTGACTGATTACAAGAGGCCGCTCCTCCTGAAGGTCCCAGGTTTATGTAACCTCGGTC
>NW_025403270.1:0-1532 GCF_020080835.1 Cotesia glomerata
GATATCCCGAGTCTTCCCAGCCAACTAATTATTGCAATCATTTTCCTTGCGAAAATAATAGTCACCTGTTTAAAACTAAACGGGCGTGAAATTTCTTGGAAAGTAAGTAAAATTATTAAGAAAATTATTTTTTTTATTGTGTATTGTTATATAATTAATCGTTTTTAATACTAATCCTCGCAGCCAACTGATCTTTGCAATTATTTTCCTTGCGAAAATAATATTCACCCGTTCAAAACTAAACGGGCGTGAAATTTCTTGGGAATTGGATAAATAATTAAGATAATTTTTTTTTTTTATTGTTTATTATTATATAATTAACGATTTTCAATACTAATCCCCCAAGCCAACTGATTATTGCAATTATTTACCTTACGAAAATAACAGTCACCCGTTCAAAACTAAACGGGCGTGAAGTTTCTTGGAAAGTAGGTTAAATAATTAAGAATAATTTTTTTTGTTTATTGTTTATAATTATATAATCAATAATTTTTAATACTAATCCTCCCAGCCAACTGATTATTGCAATTATTTCCCTTGCCAAAATAATAGTTACCTGTTCAAAACTAAACGGGCATGCAATTTTTGGTGTGTCAAATGAAATAATTAAGAAAATTTTTTTTTTTTTGTTCGTTAGTATATAATCAATGATTTATAATAATAATCCCCCAAGCCAACTGATGCTTGCAATTATTTTCCTTGCAAAAATAATAGTCACCCGTTCAAAACTAAACGGGCGTGAAATTTCTTGGAATCTGGAAAAATAATTTAGAAAATTTTTTTTTTTTATTGTCTATTATTAGATAATTAACGATTTTTAATACTAATCCCCCCAGCCAACTGATTATTGCATTTACTTACCTTGCGAAAATAACAGTCACCCGTTGAATATTATACGGGTATGGAATTTTTTGTTTGTCAAGTGAAATAATTAAGAAAATTTTTTTTTTATTGTTTATAATTATATAATCAATAATTTCTAATACTAATCCTCCCAGCCAACTGATTGTTGCATCTATTTTCCTTGCGAAAATAATAGTCACCCGTTCAAAACTAAACGGGCGTGAAATTTCTTGGATAGTAGGTTAAATAATTAAGAAAAATTTTTTTTTTATTGTGTATTGTTATATAATCAATGATTTTTAATACTAATCCCCCAAGCCAACTGATTATTGCAATTATTTACCTTACGAAAATAACAGTCACCCGTTTAATATTAAACGGGCATGCAATTTTTTGTGTGACAAGTGAAATAATTAAGAATAATTTTTTTTGTTCATTGTTTATAATTATATAATCAATAATTTTTAATACTAATCCTCCCAGCCAACTGATTATTGCAATTATTTTCCTTGCGAAAATAATAGTCACCCGTTCAAAACTAAACGGGCGTGAAATTTCTTGGAAATTGGATAAATAATTAAAGAAATTATTTTTTTTATTGTTTATTATTATATAATCAATAATTTTTAATACTAATCCTCGCAGCCAACTGATCTTTGCAATTATTTTCCTTGCGAAAATAATAGTCA
>NW_025403271.1:0-1531 GCF_020080835.1 Cotesia glomerata
CAGAGCTCCAAGAGAAGGAAGAAACATCTAACGAGCCCTCTATAGTCAACAGCCAAACGAAAATACTAGAAGCCGTCATGTTACCCGCGACAGGAGTTGAAAAGGTCACCACAGACCCTCCAAAACGACGACCTGGACGACCTTTAGGCTCAAGAAATCGACCAGCCCTCAAGAGCGCTCCAGAGATTCGACAAACAATCGCTTCAAGATTACGCTCCGAACTACGCAGAGGATCTCATAAAAATCCCATTAATTACATAGAACCCGCCACCTCCAGCAACGACGAAGAAGTCCAAGGATTGATTCACGATCACGTTGGAGATGACGATGTGTTCCACACTCCAGAGCCTGAGAGGGGGAAGCTAGTCCATCTCTACCTGCTAGAGATACAATTAGGGAACTAACTCCCCCGGCCTATTTTGACTCCGGCGACGATGGAGATGAAGAAGAAGAAGAGACCCCCGTAGTTCCACAACAGAGAGGATCATCTGGAGAAGTCACAGAGTCATCGGCAGAGAACACTCCTAATGTTCACAACACCATAAGAACATTCGAAGAATTATCAAGAAGATCAAAATCACACCCCATCCGTCCTCCTTATCACCAACAATACCCAAGGGAAATTCTAACTGGTGGCGACCAGTACCTGTACTAAGTCCTGACGTAATAAAAGAGGTAAAAAGATCCATCGAAAACTTCCAACAAATAAGATCAATGGAGAAGACCTTCAACGAACAAGAAGACCCCGGAGAGGCCAGCAGAAGAAGCTGAAACAGCCATAAATGAAGTTCGTCTTCGAAGAAGCTAACGACGATCGAGATAGTACCAGCGCTATCAGCGAGCCAGACGACACGGTGATCCTAGCTCAACCTACAACCAAAAGCCCTGAAATCGATAAAGATAGATCTCCTACAGATGACCTCTAGCCTAGATCTGACGTCACTGAAAACACCATCCGCCTATCCCCGGAAACACCAACGCTAGTCCGTACAATGATTGAAAATTTCGAATCAAAGGGGATCAAATGGGATCCAATCACAGGATCAGTGATCAATACGAGTATTCATCAAGGGTCAACACCTTACAGACCCATAGCAGATCAGTCTGTCATCACACAAATGAGAACTAGACTGTCAGAATTACCAACCATGAACACCGCAGACTCACCTGGTGCGAGTTCTAGCCGATTTTAGACTTCGGATCCCCTGTAGCCACAACTCCTACTACAGCACCCGAGACTACCGAAAATCAAGAAAAAGAGTCTCCTTTCTAGATCCACCACCTCAAACACCAGTAGAAAAAGATAATCTACCTCTACCCCCAGAGCAATCTCACGAAGAAGAACACACCAATTCAAAAAAAACATCTGTGACCTCGACGTCTCAACAAAATCCAGAAAATACAACCCCACCGACAACCAACGACTCTCCTGCGCCAATAAAATCTCACAAACCCGAGAGAAAAGCAGAGACCATCATAGAACCTCCAGAAACATCTTCCGAAGAGGAAATAACCCCCAAATAATAACCAG
>NW_025403272.1:0-1531 GCF_020080835.1 Cotesia glomerata
CCTTAAATATTAAAAGCCTTGGCCAAAGGAGACTCACTCAGTGGAACTTAACCAAAAGATGCAGGTTCGAGTCCTGGTCTGAGCTGTCTGAATTATTTTTTCAGTTACTGAAAAATTACACTGAGTAAAAATTACATCTTTCTCTAACAATAATTGTCGATAAACGAATTTTAATTGTGAATTTCACCTAAATTTTCTCTGATGGTATGAGACCTCATACCGATAAAATATTATGGTGAAGAAGTAATAATCAAAATTAGTCATTCTTCAAGAATTTGGATCGGGATTATTCGGCTTAGAGTAATATAATAACTATCTATCTTTATTATAATTAATATTGAGAAACCAAAAAAAAAAATAAAAACGGTACACTGCTTCCTCCCAAGATATCGTTATTCTGATCTTTTTTACTGTAAGCCACTAACGGATAATTGTAAGAAAAACGGATGATTGTTGTGCCTTAGGGAGGAGCATTTTACGTATAGATTTCGAGACACCCGATGTAATGTCCCATGAGCTGGTACAACTCAACGGCGGCAGTGAAAACAATTACCGAGCAGAAGAGGGTTGGGGCAGTATTCTCTGTCAGCAATTTTTGATATTCTCTCGTCAGTTGACTGCTGTGCGTCTAGTGTAGAAGGAGATATTTGTTATAAGTCTATGAAAAATGTATAAGGTAAAAGCCAATAGATGATCACGTACAAGTATATGATCACTCCATGCATCTGCATATCTATATTCACAATATAGGTATACAAATACATGGAGTGATCATCTGATCATACTATTGGGCACTAAAGCAAAATATGATAAAGCCTTATGATCGTCCATACGTGAATACAAGAATGGACCGAATGCAAAGAAACAATAAGTAAATAATGAAATAAATTCTATCTATTATTTTACATTTACTTGTACATTTTGTATAACGGCTTCAGGCTTAGGAAATAGATAATTATTTTTTTTTCAATGTGAAATGAATAAATGTAAATATTTGCTGCAGGTTTAAAAGAAACCAGGAATCAGTAATTCCTTCTTACAAACCACCTTTGATTATAAGTCTCACAAATCAGCAACGGCAATCCGCAACAATTGACGCCACAAATTCTTTAGGTTAGATATAAGTCAAATGATATGCAAATACATTGAGTAATCTCTACTTTATAACAAGATAAATTAATATTATTAAATGGAATCGAAATATTACAGTGATGAATTCGGCGGGTACAAACACAACACCAAGGGGTTTACACAGCCAGAAAAAGTTCGCAAAAATTAAAAAGCAACTGCCGGCAAGTGACGGAAAAAAATAATACCAGCAAAAAGATCAGATTCAGAGCGTCCTCCTAAAGGTAGGGGCGGAAAAACATAAAGAGTATAGAAGGTAAATAAATATATTTATACATCATTTCTAACAATTATGACCAATAATTTTCCAAACTTTATAATTTGAAATAAAAATCTACACCTGATAGAAGGATTTGTTTATATTTGATAAGCTCTATTAACTGCCCATGAACACATGACTTCA
>NW_025403273.1:0-1530 GCF_020080835.1 Cotesia glomerata
GACATACAGGCACCATCGCGAGAATAGTCAGGGGAAGCTTCCTAGGAACTCAAATCGTCGAGATCTGATGAAAACTCGATTTTTGAAAATATATTTGGATAATTAATTGAAGTATTGATTATACAAGTTAGTATACGTTATTTTTCAAAATTTAGATCCAGTGTTATAGTTCAATTATTCTAAATTAATAAATAATTGAACAAACGAATCAATGGACTGTAAAAATGCCCTCAATAAGGCTTCTCCGACATAAGAAGTGGGATCAGAGATCATTTGCTGCATTCTCCTCTGAGCAATTTAAAACCGTTTTTGGAAATGCTAAGCAAAAGTCTTGTGAAGCTAATGAAGGCTATCACAAAACCAGCGTCACTGAATTGTAGTATTTTACTATCGAAATATAACCCGGGAAATTCAAACGCGTATTCGTTTGCTGGTGTGTGACAGTGGATGTGTATTTGTTGGAACATCTTTTGGAGGGCAATTCATTACTATTGCACCAAGCGAGGCTTTTCGAAGGATCTAATGAATAGCGAATCAATTCCTGCACCGTGGCAGTTCCGTCAGGTTTTGTAATACATCGTGGTGAGTCGTTTTTATTTTGGCTTAATTCAGGAGCGAAATGCTCATTGGTTAAAAAGTATTGCGACTAGGATCTCGGGAAAAGGAAAAATAATTTAATAATTCTTAAGGGTATTGGAAATGTTAGCGTGAACTGTACTATACAAATTTTGTCTAAAAATAACTAATAATAGCCATCCGTTAGAGATACTTTTTCATGTTATTGCAGATGATTATTTAAAATGTGGCATATTATTGGTCCTGAAATTCTTTGGGTAAGGATTTGATGTGAATATAACTTCAAATAATTTTAACTTATCTAAAAGTAAACAGGATAATGCGTGTAATAAACTCGGAATCTGTTCGTAAAATACATTTCAATGATATTGATACTGACGTAATTGGAGATGATAAAGAAAAACCTCATTTCTATTTTAAAAAGAATATACAGATTCATTTACTCAAGGGTTTCCAAGTACTCATGTTAATACTAGGGTGCCTAAAATAAGTTTAAGTTGACCCTAATGTAACTGTGCGAAGGCGACCGTATCGTTTTAGTATTGAGAAAAAGGCAGGTAGTAAGAGAAGAGTAGATTAACTATTGAAAGCACATGTTATAAGTCCGAATCGTTCTACCTTTCACAGGCCCCTATATAATTAGTTAAAAAGGAAGATGGTTCGGATCATCTATATGTTGATTATTGCTCATCAAGTGATAATACAACTGACGATCAATTTCTGTTACCCTTATTGCTGATCCAGATAGCCCCTACGTTCTAATGCAAAAATATTTAACGTGCTTGAGAGCATAGATGAGTGGATTCCACCAAGTCCCTGTTGAGACAAAATCGATTGAATGAACGGTGTTTGTAACATCTGATAGAAAATATGAATATTTGACCATGCCATTTGGGCTAAAAAACGCATCGTCTGTGTTTCAACGCGCTGTTATAAAGAGCCCTAGGATAATTA
>NW_025403274.1:0-8325 GCF_020080835.1 Cotesia glomerata
TATATATATATATATATATATGTATGGAGCAATATAAGACCTGTTATTGTGTAAGGTTACAGAGTAAGATTTGGAGGGTCAAAAGTTACATGATAAGTAAAACCACACTTATTAATACAGCCAGCATCCGGTAAAAACCCAAAATATAAATTCTTCTCATCGATTTCCTTATTCAAAACAACTTCTAAGTTATCGTATCAGTTGAGAGTGTTAATTTTAAAATACTCTTTGTTAATAAAATTTAGAAAAAAAAAAAATTATTTTTTGTACCTCTATCTTATGCATGTTTTTATTTTATTCGTGCAGGAAAAACGAGATTTGATCGCTCAGTGGGATTCTTGGTTTTGATGAATCTCAGGAATCTAGATTATCGGCATGAGACAATTGTAGTGTCTATTGATTACACACCATGGTATAAAATTTTTCTTTTATTTCTTCGATATATATTATTAATCATAGTAAAAATATAAAAAATAAAAATTTTTCTTTTTCTTCACATTTTAGTCTTCAGGTAAATTAACAATAAAAATAATAATTAAACCATTAATGAATCTTAGTTTCTTGCTGTAGCAAATTGAATGAACAATTTAAGCTGCCTTAATTATTAAGTCATATTTAATAAAATTATTTCTAGTTACTTTCAATAAAGCATAAAATTTGTTAGACTCATTTAACTATTTAATATTACTGCAACAAAAATATTTTTTGTTAAGCCAAAAAAAATATTTTTATGCCGACTTAACATTTTTCTTTTATTTTTCGGTATATTTATTAATTATAGTATTTTTCTTTTTATTTCAAGCTTTACTTAACAATTGTCATTGTTTTGTTATAATAATATATGTCTGTTTGTTGTTACTAACTAAATTATTTCATTTTACATTATTTGGCAGATTTTTTTTTTATTATAACAAGAATTTATTAGTTGCCTTAACAAAATTTATTTCTTGCCGTAACAAAATTAATTTGTTGCCTTTAATTTATTAGTTATTTTGATAAAATTAATTAGCTACATTCACGAACAAAGTTTGTTGTTAGATCATCTAACCATTTAATATTACTGCAACAAAAATATTTTTGTTAAACCAAAAAATATTTTTATCCCAACTTGACAATTTAATTGTTTTCAACAAACCGATTTCTTTTTAATTTAGCTAAACTATTTTGTTTAACTAACTAAAAAGTTCTGGCAAAATTAACAAAACTGTTTCTTATGTTTTATCATATAAATTACTAATTATAATAATGGTTAAAAAAATTCTTTTTTTATAATTTTCCATAAATTCCATTTATATAATAAATTTCTTTTATACTTACCATAAATACATTTTATAATTAAATTTTTTTTATAAATTGGCATACTTTAAAAATATAATTTACCATAATTCTTCAGCGCTACTGTAGTCTTTAGATGTGTCAAAAGAAAACGTGTGCTACTTAGAGAAGATGCGAGATGATTATTTGACAGTCAATATTGACTGGAAAAATCCGTCCAAAAGTTTTGTATCCATCTTCGTCAACATTGGACGCTAGTAGAAGTAGGCATTTTTTTCTACATAACTTTTAAAATTACATTTATTAAAAATAATTATTTCCAGTGCATGGAAATTCAGCCGGCGGTAGGGTTGTAAACTTCTTGCAACGGAATTCCAATGAAACTGCTTGAAAGAAACCTTCAACCAGTGCCTTCAGGATGCGCAGGATCCGTTTTCTTTTGAATGAAAATCCCTCAAGATGATAACGAAATTTTCCAGAAACGCGGCTTACGGACGTGGTGATAACTCCGCTTATTGATCGCGCTAAACGAGAGATAATGATGGAGAACCGTGAGAAAATGAACGGGGAGGAGTACGTGAGAGTTCGAAGACATGGGAAGCTTATCCGGGAAAATTCCGTGGACAAACGCAAAGTCGCAGTATTTGAATTTTGAAAAAGGAAGCGCGATATGGAAAAGCTGAAGCAGGAAGCTACTAATGAATCTTCTCGGGCTGTCGTTAGTGAGTGATTACGCGACGTAAAATCCGAATCTAACCCTATCAAAAATTATGTTGATAGTTTTGTGAAAAAAAAAAAAATTGTAATTTTCTCCTTTTGGAATAAAAAATTATTACTAATACAATGAAATTGGTCTTGAATCATTGAAACAATTGGCATTTACTAACTCCTGGATTTTTTAGAGATGTGGAGGGACTTAAAAGTGTTTAATGCAACTAAAAACTGTTCATTTCAGGTGGTACCAACGGGATGGGACAAGCTCAAAGTATGACTGCAGGTGGCTCGTGCAGTGAAGACCGGCCCGGGTTGCAGAAATTTCCTCCAGTACCGGCAGCAGGTTACACAGGATTGCCTGGAGTGAGGTGGGAACAGGATTTCGACTGTTCCAGGAATTTTGCCGGGAATAAATGGTCCAGGTGTTGGTTATTATCCGGGTATTTCAATTGTTCCGGGAACGACAGGAACTTTCCCGCAAACTGGAGGTGCATTGCCGGGGAACGTACCCAGGAGTTAGTTTGCCGGGAACCGGGCAGGGAGTTCCAGGAACTCTTATCCGGGGGAGTAGTTCCGCCAGGCGGTCAAATCACCTGGAGTGATATCCAGGAACCTTTCCAGGTGGCCAACGACCAGGGGTGGGACAACCTGGTAGTCAAGTAGGGACCGGAGGGTATCCAGGTGGTATTGTCTGTTCCACCAAGTTCAGGACCTGATGCATATCCTGGTGGTTCTGGAACCTGTCCAGGGGTAGTGCTCCTGGAACTGGTCAACCAGGAACTTATCCTGGAACTATTCCGGGGTTAGTCAACCAAGAACTTATCCAGGTGGTGTTATTCCAGGGGTTGGTCAGCCAGGAACTTATCCAGGCAGTATTGTTCCAGGAATCCGTCAACCAGGGTCATATCCTGGTAGTAAATTCCAGGGGTTGGTCAACCAGGAACTTTACCCTGGAGTAGGACAGCCGGGAACTTATCCAGGTGGTAGTGCTCCAGGAAGTGGTCAACCAGGAACCTATCCAGGTGGTATTTCAGGAGTAGGCCAGCTGGGAACTTATCCAGGTGGTAGTGTTCCAGGAACTAGTCAACCAGGCACCTATCCAGGTGGCATGCCAGGAAGTAGGGGCCAGCCGGGAACTTATCCAGGTGGTAGTGTTCCAGGAACTTGTCCTGAGGTACTTTTGAGGTAGGACAACCAGTGAACCCATCCTGGTAGTATTCCAGGGGTTATCAACCTCAGGAACTTATCCTGGAGTAGGGACAACCACGAACTTGTCCAGGTGGTAGTGTTCCAGGGAACTTATCCAGGTGGTAGCGTTCCAGGAACTAGTCAATCAGGCACCTATCCAGGTAGTATGCTGCTGTGAAGCAGGGACAACCAGGGACTTATCCAGGTGGTAATGTTCCAGGAACTCGGTCAAATTCAGGAACTTATCCCGAGCAGGTACTCCTGGAGTAGGACAACCAGGAACTCTGGCCCTGGTAGTATTCCAGGGGTTGGTCAACCAGGAACTTATCCTGGAGTAGCGCAAACTGTGAACTTATCCAGGTGTTAGTGTTCCAGGAACTAGCCAACCAGGAACGTATCCAGGTGGTATACAAGGAATTGGGGACAGCCTGGAATCTACCCAGGTGGTAGCGTTCCCGGAACTGGTCAACCAGGAACCTGGTCCGGGAGGTACTCCTGGAGTAGGGACAAACCAGGAACTTTGGTCCAGGTGGTGCATGCCAGGGAGTGGGACAGCTCCGGAACTTACCCAGGTGGTATGTTCCGCGTACTTATTCAGGTGGAATTCCGGGGGTTGGACAACTGTGAACATATCCTGGAAGCTTTACCAGGATCTGGTACCGGAATTATACCTGGAACTGGACAAATCAGGGACTTATCCAGGTGGCAGTACCATAATACCTGGCCCTCAAGGTGGAGTAACTTTGGCCCAGGTGGCCCCATAACCAGGGAGGTTTGATCCCTCCCAGTGGTATTTACCCGGCCAGGGACAACTTATCCCGGTGGAGTAATCCCTCCAAACGGTATCCCAGGAACATATCCTTGAATTTTTCTCCACCAGGAACTTGTCCCGGAAACCGTTCCGGGATTCTGTACCCAGGTGGAGTAGCACCAGGCGCATTAATTCCCGGCGGCTACCCCGGTCAATATGCATCAGGGGTTGTACCTGCAGCAGCAGATGCCGCAGATTCACATGCTTCAAGCGAAGTTAAGCAAAACGAAGCCGGAACCGTGGGCAGCGCTTCAGCGTGACGGAACTTACGGAACTGGAACCGCCAAGTTCCCCTCAGGTCAGCGGTATCTGCACAGGCGCTGTGTTCCTGTTCTCGGCTCCAAGCAGGAATTCAAATCGACATTTTGGCAACAAAAGGCGCCCCAAACTCAAGTCTCTGGCGGTAAAAAGAGGGCGCTGTGAGCAGTGCCCAAGGCGCTTCGGAGGACAAGGTAAAAGCCAAACCTGCGTAGCTGGACTCCGACACCTGAGCGACGACCACACCGGGTCTCAAAGCAGCGGATTCTAACTTCACGACACCAGTTCCCAAGGTTCAAGCTAGCATGAAAAAGTGCGGAATGGCTGATGCTCAAGCCAACGGAGGAGGGCAGCACGCTGTCCTCCCCAAGCTCAGATTGGGTTTCAACCATACGCATATGGTGTCTCTGGGCAGAACTGGACAAAGTCCAGTCAAAGCCATTTTAAAAGGTGGAGGTACAGCCTTTCAGCTCAAAGTAGTGGGATCTCTTATCAAGGACAATCCCAGGTCTAGGCCAAATTGAAGGCTCTTTTCAATATGGAATCACTTTTACACTCGGCGCCGCTCGGCTGGCGTTCTGGATTCTGGTGCTGTGACTGCATCAAGACATTCATCCCTTCAATTTTACCAACTCAGACTCTAAATTATTCAAGAGGTTTTCTGCATAAATTCGAGTCTATCAAGATCTCCAGTATTTGACGGCAAAGATGAACCAACAGCTCAACCTGAACTTGACACTTGGCCATAACTGGTGAACCCACACTTTGAAAACTAAGTTCCAGCAATCTCAGGGGAAGACTGTGCTCTCAAAGCAGAACACTCCACAAGGCAAGCAGAGCCTCAGGAGTGCTGGATTGGAAAGCCGGAGCTGTTGAGTATGCATGCCTCAGGAAGATGAGGAAGTATGGAAGATGATGACTCATGCTGCTGCTCCGGAAAAATGGACGCTAAGTTGAGAACCCGCCGAGTCGAGGAAAATTTCATGACCATCATGGCAAGCATGATGGTCATATGGGAAAACAAGATTTCTTTGAGGCCGAAAAGAGGGAGATAATCTTCTCTGCAACCGGGGGAGTCAAGCTTCCAGGATTCAACTGCTCCTCCAGGGACTCAGAGCTAGAGTCACTTCTGCTTCTTGGGGGAACGGGCGCCAAGTCAAGCTAGTGGAAAACATCAACCTTCAGACAGTTATTCTCGCTCGGAATCTGGGTCGCTCTCAAATTTGGAAGTTTAATCTTGATACTAGGGGTTTGAAGCCTGGACATAATCAGAATTATCTCTTCATGCAACGCATTATGGAAAATATACTAGTAAGTGAATTGAAAATTAGATTATTGGTATACTTAAAAATATATTGCTGAGAAATAAAAAATTCTCTTTTGAAGAAAAAAATGAGGAAATGTTGTAATAAAAAATGAATTTATTGATAATTTTAAAATAGTACGAGCACCAAGGCAACTTTTGATAAAAAGCTTGATTTTTTTTTTTTATATGAAGTTTAAGTATGTCTAAATAAATTCCGAAAAATTTGAAAGAGATTTCCTGATTATTTAAGGAGATCCAAGTACCCTCCTAATGTAAAGCAAATGTCTATAAAAAATAATACGTATACGGAAAAAACAACATTTAACTGGTTTCCATGTTCCGGATGGAACCCCTTAGTTCCATCCAACATGGAAACTAGTTAAATGTTGGTTTTTTCCGTGTAGATCACTTTTGTGATGCATCTTAATATTAATTTTTAAATTGTAATAACATTTTTTGAGGAAATTCCTTGAAAATTAACTCACTAAATAATTAGTAACAATTAATTGACTAATAAAAAATATAGCACTCTGAATTACCGGTATACACTTGACAACACAAAAAGAGTGTCCCTAACCTTAAAATTTATTTATGTTTTACTGCTCCAACTAAAATGACTAAGATCTTCTAGCATTTAAAACCGCGTTTACTTATGCGCCGAGAGGTAACTGCGCAGAAAGCGGTGTTGCCAAGTCAAATACAAAACTCTTTAAAGAACGCAAGTTCCGAGTGATTTTTCATAAAAATAACATAAAATATCTCCGTAATACGTTCGAAAACCTACACGGAAAAGTAAATGGCTATAATATTCACTCAGATTCCGGTTAATTTTATAGTTTCAAACAGTAAAAGCGGACATCAGGGTGGCAAAAATATAAATATTAACCAGAACTTAATGTAAAAAAAGTATAAAAGCCACAATAATTTATAATTACCTCAACTATCCAAAATATAAGTGATTAGTAGCTGTCAATATCATAGTAAATAACGACTCTTTCATCTTAAAAAATTACAGTTTCAAACAGTAAAATTGCCATTTCAATATATAGTCCTGATATTATGAGGGAGAAGGGGGAACTCAGATGAAAGAGAAGGGGGTCTCACTCTGGGAGAAATTTAACATTTCAAACAGTAAAAATTATACTTTTAAAATATACATTTTACCAGTCCAAACAAGTCCAATAATTACAGTTTGATTTTTAGCGTTGCGTTTAAAATTGTACCCATTTTACTTTGTAATATTGACGTTGCTATATTAGAAATTTACTAACTTTTTATTTTATACTTTTAAGACATCGTAAGATTCGCTTCTTAGGTACCAAATGATAAATATCAAAGTTCAGTCTGAATTCTTAATTATTATACTTAAACATTTTTAGACATTTACATAGCGAATATTTACTGTTTTTACGGAAATAGTATTTTCTTCCATGTGCGAAAGAGTAAATTGTAACGTTTAAATGGTAAATATTATAAAGTGAATAGTAAAATCAATGATTTTACCTGTTTGAAATGGTAATTTTTTAGCGAGTTGAGTGGCATTACTTATTATAAATCGACCGTTATTTTATGAAAGTTTACTTTTTTTCCTGTAGTACTTTTTTTATTGTTTTAAATCGAAAGCTTATTATTTTCTCGAATCAAATTCGATGAAAATAAATTTTTTTTTTAAATCGTCAATTGCATTAAATTCTTAACCAACCATACACGGCTGGTGGAATCATCATTTGCCTACATGTAAAATAAATTACAATTTTTCACACACTGATTTATTTCTTTAAATATCCCCGGAAACTTATTGTTTTTTTAATTTTTTTGATTTTTTCAACAAATTAATTTGTTATTATAAAAATTAATTCACTTGTTATAGATCCTGGAAAAGAGCAAGATCGATGACGCCAACACCAGTAAAATCAAAGCACTACACGGTAACAAACAGCGTAGCTGGAAATATGGGTGATCCTCAGGGAGAAAATACGAGCAACCGCTACTACACCAAAAGCTCAACTTGCGGCTGCTTACATTCTCCTGCAACATAGTCCCACGGTTCCAACGGCAGAAACCAAAATCTGCAGAAGCCAAAGATGCCGACGTACCGATGGCACTCCTATGAAATGCTAGTTATTTAAATTAAATTAAATTGCATTTTTTTATCACATATCTAACGCATATTTATAATTTATAACAATTATATACATTATTTTATGTAAACATATTTATATATTTTCTATATCTACAATAAAAAAAAAAATACCTTCAGTCGTTGTTTTTTTTTAATTTATTTTTTATTTATTTAACAGAGGTACGTGATTAACAATCTTTCTTTCGGATTACTATTATATCACGTGTGCGTTTTTTTAAAGCGACAAGGATTTAATAAAAATAATAGCGATTAAATAGTAATTGTAATCGATAACAGTTACTATCAATATTATTATTAAATACATAAAATATAAGTTAGGTCGTTTAATTATTGCTTCGACCTATCTGTTTTTATGATTGAGTATCACGACAGGAAAATTCGGCTATTTTATTTCAAAACAAAGTTACTAATATTTTTGTAAATAAGTTTGAATTTTAGTATCCAATTTAGTGAAAATAAAAAAATAAATATGAGAATTGAGTCATGAAAAACAAAATAGTGAATAAAAAAGCAATTATTATAAACTATATTTATAATGAAAAATTTGATTCATGAATAAAAAATGCGTTGGTAAAAATTATTTTTACAAAATAATATTAGATTGAAAATTAATAAAAAGTTTGGAAAATC
>NW_025403275.1:0-1529 GCF_020080835.1 Cotesia glomerata
AAATACCACTGACTCATCACTAGATCTCCGAAACTATTGGACCGATTCATTTGAAATTTGGCATAGGTACTCCTTTTTCACCGTAGACGAGAGATAAGAAGGGATTTTGCGCAATTCCTATCCAAAATCGATTTTTCGTCAACCATCACGTATGCTACCCCCTCCCCTCCCTCTCATTCTTCCCCTCCCCTCCCGTGCCTTCTTCCTCCTTCCCTATCTCGCTCTCTTTTTTTTTGGGGGGAAAAATATCATTTTGATTCTCCAATCTAAGAAACCATCAGTGGCAACTATCAATTATAGAACTCAACCCCACTGTATCCTCTCCCACAACCGTTGCAATGGTAATCGTTGTCATGGTTACCGTTGCCATCGTTACCGTTGCCATGGTTACTGTTACCATGGTTACCGTTACCATAATTGCCGTTACCATGGTTACCGTTACTATGGTTACCGTTACTATGGTTACCATTACCATTATAACCGTTGCTATAATAACTGTCAAAATAAATAAATTGTAATAACAAATTCAGTTGTCAATTAAATTCGGAGGAATCATTGTAATAAAAGTAGAAAGTTATTGAATACTAATATTCTATAAATCATCTACAGTATTATTCTATATAATGTTAGGCAAATATATTTTGATTTCAAATTTTCTGAGGGTCGATTCAGTCTAAACCTTACAGTTGGGTGGTTAATCATTTTTCTTCTGAAAGTTATGAGGTCAAAATTAACCCATAATTGTAAGATTCTAAAATGGTTTAAAAGTAATATTATAAAAAAAAATAGAGAAAAACAGTTATTTCAGGCTTACAAAAGGCCATCCCTGCAACTTCCCGTTAATTTTATATCTAAGCGCTCAAAATTGTACTTACTCCGAGCTCAAAAATCTGGTAAAAGTTTAATATAACATTATTTCTTAAATTCTAAAACCAAAATACTTTTGAATGAATTAACCGATTTTTACGCGGTTGGTGGCATTCGACGCAGTTTTTAGGCCTCATAAAGAGTCTTTGAGTTTTAATCGATCGAAGTAGGAATTTCGATGTAATTCCGAAAAAACATTTTTTTTCTGTTTTTTTTTCGACAACGATAACTCACAAACGAATGAATCGACGGTGACCGGGCTAACGGCGATCGACGTGGTTTCTTGTTGTTGAGAGCTGATTAGTTTTTGGAATTGATCAGTAGTCGTTTAAAAGTAATTCTATAAAAACCACATTTAAAAAATTTTTTTTTGTAGTATTTTTGAGATTTCTCAAAATATACCGGTTCGAATCGGTCTAAATTGTATTTAAAATCTAAAGGTTTTGAAGTCGAGCCCTTTCCGGATGGCACCAACCGCGATCAAATCCGGTCGAGCCGTTCAAAGAAGTTATGAGGGGTTTTACATACGGCCACACACACACACACACACACACTTTACACACACACACACACACATACATGAAAGATAGCACGGACATCACCGCGGAAACATTCGGGGGAGACTTCCTAGGACCTCAAAACGTCAACAATAATATACTCAC
>NW_025403276.1:0-1528 GCF_020080835.1 Cotesia glomerata
GGCCTAGCGCTGTGAACGATAAGGAAATGTTGTTTAAAAATAACAAAACACCAAACATTAATTGTTTTAATTTATTAAAAGTAATAATTATTTATATAATTAATTAATTACATAATATTAATCTCTTAATGCTGCAGCGTGAACAATATTTTTTGTTAGCTCGTCTTTAGCTAATACAAACAAACTTGATGGTTTATCCATTCGAGAGCGTGCAACGTGGCACTGTCCGTGTGAAAAATACAGTGTGCTCAAATCTAAGCCACAAACAGACATTGTTTGGCCTTGGGATTTATTATCAGTCATTGCAAATGCCAATCTAATCGGAACTTGAATACGCTTAAATTGAATTGGCTAACATCTGTGGGCATAATAGGTATTCGTGGTATCAATATATTTTCACCTCGAAACTTGCCATTTAAAATGGTGCCTTCGATAACGTTTTTCATTAATTTTTTAATGACTAATCACGTACCGTTGCATAGCCGTGGCGGGTTTAAATTACGAAGCAAAATAATTGGAGATCCAACCTTCAATTGTAAGTTATGTGGTGGCATGCCTGGCAAATTTAGTGAGTTCAAAAACTCTGTTGGAAAATTTACAGCTTCAGTGTCATCGCAAACTGTATCAATAGATTTATATGATACCAAGTCCCCTGGCGATAACTGTTGTATCTTCAGATTTAAAATGTCAACGTCCACATTTTTTGCAGCTTACATTGCTCTTTCTGCAAGCCACCCGAGATTTATGTAATTCGTGTGTACATCGGGAAATATTTGTTCAATGAGAGCATCTTGCGATTCAATGATTGTGCAGGAATCATTCGCTAATTTTATGTATCCAGTTTCAGCTATAGTGACTTTTCCATCGCCGATATCTAAGAGTTTTGAGAATGTTTTAGCGGATGGATCTTGAAGCATTTGAACGCGCATATTTACTTTCAGCTGTACTATTTCAACATTACACCACAATATCGATGATTTTAAGCAGACGTTGATTTCATCAGCGTATGTTGAACGTGGAATGACGGGAAGTGTTTGTCTGAAGTCACCTGAAAGGACTAACAGAGTGCCACCAAATAGTTTGTCGTTGTTTTTAATAACTTTCAATATCCTGTTCAACGCCTCGAGCGAATGTGTGTGTGCTGTGGTACATGCGTCCCAGATGATACTCTTACACTGCTTCAGCACTGTGGTTATGGACGATTATTTTTATATTGCACACCGCGTCAGGGTTATTTTTGAATATTTAGTGGTAGCTTAAATACTGAATGAAGCCAGCCTGCCTCCATCCAATAAAGCTGCCGCAATGCCCGATGATGCAACGGCCAATGCGATGCCATTGCTGGATCGTATTTTTGGCGAGAATTAGCGAAATAAGGAATGTCTTGCCAGTTCCACCTGGTGCATCTAAAAAGAAGAACCCACCTTGTCCTGCTGAAACTGCGAGCATAATGCGGTCGTAAATGGTTCTTTGTTCCTCACTCATTAGTGGGACATTGCGGTAACAATCGCCGCCGTTTCTATAGTGT
>NW_025403277.1:0-1524 GCF_020080835.1 Cotesia glomerata
AATAGTCCTTGCGGTGCTAATTTCCGGACTATTAGCAACTAACAATAGTACATTTAACATGTATTCCCTATCTTGCCCGCATTTAGAGTGAACATTTTATTAAATAACAACCATACTTTCTTAGGATGTTTTGAAAAACTTAGAATATTTAATTGATGTTATAACAAGTATTTTTATCAAAAATAACACAAATGAGCGGTATTCATTTAGAACTTCCCACTTAGAAAATTTCAAAAATCGGGAAGTTATTGTTTTTAACCCGTTTTTCGAAAATCAAGCTTTCATCAGATCTCGACGTTTTAAGGTCCCCGGTGCTTTCCCGACTATTTCCGCAGTGATGTTACCGCGCGTGGTGTGTGTGTGTGTGTTTGTGGGGGCAGTGTGTGTGTGTGTGTGTGTGTGTGTGTGTGTCTGTGTGTGTGTGTGCGTATGTCTTCGAGCTCAAAAATATAACTTTTGTATAATTTTGAGCTCTCTGAGCTCAAATAAATAGCTTTTCAGTGCTTTTGAGCTCTTCGAGCTCAAAAGGCTGCTCTGGTAGTTTCATAGAACACTATTTTTTGAATTTTCAAACCTCAATCACTTTTGAATGAATTAACCGATTTTCTCGCGGTTAACGACATTCAACGCAGTTTTTTGAGTTTTTTAAAGAATATTTAAGCGTAAACTGGTCAGACTAAAATTTTCATAGAAAATCTGAAAAAGATTTTTCGACAATGTGATATCTCACCAACGAATCAACCGATTTTGACCGGGTTGGTGGTAATTGACGTGGTTTTTTTGAGGTTAAAAGCTGATTAGTTTTTGGAATCAACCGGTTCAGCCTGTTTAAAGAGATGTTAAAAAGTTCAGAATTTTTGAAAAATTTTATTTTTGAAATTTCTCAAAATTCATCGTATCTCAAATTCTGTAAACTCAGTGGCTATTAGAATTCTGTATATAAAGGAAATTTGGAACGCCGCTTATTTCGATTGAATCGGATGATCCATTCAAAAGTTATGAGAGATTTACACACACACACACACACGCGGTAACATCACCGCGGAAATAGTCAGGAAAGCTTCCAAAGACCTTAAAACGTCGAGATCTGATGAAAACTTGATTTTCGAAAAACTGGTTAAAACAATAGCATTTTGGAACTTTCAAGCAGGGTTCTAAATGAATACTGCTCGTTTGTGTTATTTTTGGATAAAAATACTTGTTATAACATCAATTAAATATTCTCAGTTTTCAAAAACATCCCTAAGAAAAGTATGGTTGTTATTTAATAAAATGTTCACTCTAAATACGGTCAGGATAGGGAATTATGTTAAATGTACTATTTTAAATTGCTAATATTTCGAAAATTAGCACCTCAAAGACTATGCCAAAAATTAGGAAAACGTGGCTGACCCTGAAGGCCACCCCCCTGCAACTTCCCGCTACTCCATACTTAGGTTCTTAAAATTGCACCACGACGCTTTTGGAGTTCTTCGAGCCTTCAAAAAATACGATTGATGAAAGTTATTTTGAGCTTCCGGAGCT
>NW_025403278.1:0-1524 GCF_020080835.1 Cotesia glomerata
ACCCTATTAGCACAAGCGAAACGAAGTTCACGCAAACCTGCGGTCGGAATTTGACGTAAAGTTTACGCTAACAGTAGAGCAAACAGTTATACTTTATAACAGTTGATCGAAGTTAACGTTAACTTTCTGCAACTTTGCGTTAACTTTGAGTGAACCTTTCGGAAAATTCCGGCAATAGATTTACGCTAACTTGATGTGTAAGTTAAAGTCAAGTTCTGGGAAACTGTTGCAAATGCAGCGGTTGACGCGAAGTTAACATAAAGTTGACGTAAACTATTGAACATCAACCTAGTTGATGGTCAACCTGTGCTAACTGGGTATCCCGTTGAAGCTACAGTTTATGTAGAAATAATTCCCGTGCACCCTGGCGGCCATAGATGCAAGCTGTGAATTAACTTTTTTTAGTGTAGTTGCGTATCTATAGGAGGATTACTACACATTTTTATTTTATTCAGCTCCTGTGGCACTGGCTTTTCTCCGCTTTGAAAAAAAGTCGTGATCGAAATTCGTGAGCACGCTATAGTTTTTGCTGATAAAATTTAATAATTTCAAGTATGTGCATTGTTATAAGTGGATATAATTAATTATCAATAGTAAAATAAAGCTTACGTGGTTACTGTTGGCAATATGCCAATTTAGGAAAAATAAGTACCGTAGAATTAAATAAAATATTCCAACCCCGAAATACCGTTCTGCTTACAGTAAACACAGTCGGTAGTCTGGCGCTCCGTTTGAACGGAACTTGGCGCCAGATTCTACCGAATCTGTGGATTAAAGTAATTTAACATAAAAAATAATAAAAATATAGCATGTGATATTTTTTTTGTAATTTTATTGGAAAATATTTGAAATTTTTTATTAGTGTTATCTTTGACCGCGGATATCTTTGAAGCCGTTAATCTGAGGAACTTTGGTCTTCAAAAGTTTTTTGTAGAGCGTAAAATTTCCTACTAATATCATTTTTCAGATTGTTGTTACGATGAACCGTTCCAAAGTAATAAAAATTAAAAAATTAAAAAAAATTTTTCCCGTGTTATTTAAATGGAAAATAAAGAAATGGATACAGGCAAATCTTACTATTGATATTAAGAGCTCACATGGGCGCCAAAATTTTTGTTTTTAGGTATACTATCAATTTTTAGACACCAAAAGAAAAAAAAAAAATTCGTCTTTTTTTGAAACACCCTAATGTATACTTATATAAACTAATTAACGCAAATAACTTCCGTTATAAAATATATTATGCGCGTAATATGAATCTCAATACATGTATATATTTTCATACCTCTTCAATGGAAATAGAGTACAATTACAAATACTCATTAACTGAAATCGTATATAATATTATAATACTATAAAATACATATTTTATATATCAAATCTATAATTACTTTCCTTTGTAACGTAATTAGTAATTAATTTCGTTTTCAAGTCTTAATTACAGAACAATTCTCGCTTTTCACTCTATATCCGTACTATATATATATATATATATATATATATATATATATATATATATATATA
>NW_025403279.1:0-1523 GCF_020080835.1 Cotesia glomerata
CCCCTAATTCTAAATTCCCGATAAAAACGTTTTCACCGAAACAGCGTTTAAAATTTGACTAAAATATTCGATAATTCTTCTATTCTTCAAAATTTCTTATTAGCAAACTGCTCTCAAGTGGCGATTATGCTATTTCAGTAAATTTGCAAAAATTAATAGATAAATAAGATAATTATAACTACCTGACATTTATTAATGATCAAACTTATTATTTCATGTTTTTTTCCTTGAACTTGGTTCATTATCAGGGAATCTTGAGTTCTAGTTTCATATTTTGTTTGGTCTATATTCTTCCAAAATTTTGGAAGCGTACAAAAATTGCTACATTGAGAGAATTCACTCCTGGCCAAACAACTTCAACAACGCTCCTCAAGATTAATTCATAAATGTGATGTCGACATGCCAAGTATAATAATGGTCTTTTTAACATTTTCTCTAGTCGAACACATGTTCCTTTATCAATTCCTACACGGAGAAAAAAATTTTGCTATAGGAACTCTATAGTAGTTGGTTAGTTGTAAAAAGTTCCAGTAGGTTAACGTTTTCTTACGGTTACAATACCGTTTGGCTCCTGCAACTCTACATCGTTGAGCTCTGAGAGCTTAACGTTATTTAACTCTCACAACTCTACAGGATCGTTCTGAGACTATAACAAATTTTTGGCAGTCTGATTAATATTTTTTTTTACGATTTAGCATTGATAATTTAATAAATAAATGCGACAGAACGAATTTATATTGCCAACAATAATTGTATATGACAAATAAGAATATTATTATAATAGAAATAAAAATAATTATAGAACTTATATTACAAATAAAATTATTTGTAAAATAAAAATATGGTCGTCACAAAATTATCTTTATTTTATTGATTATATTAATAAATATTGGACATAAAATCACTACCGTATATGCACAAGAAAAGATATATGAACTAAAACAGATTTTATTTTGTGTTAAATGGGGTCTTTTGAATGTATTCTGATAACTTATTACTTATCACAATATATTCAACTAATAAATTTAATTAACAGTCACTGCAAATGAACCTTGGAAAACCACAAATACAAAACTGTTCTAACGAAATTCAATTTGACAAAAAAAAAACCTATTTCCTTAAAAAAATAAACTGGAAACTTAATTGTCCTCATATATTTTTAATAATATGGATGAGTAACAAAATAATTCTGTTTGTCATTTTAGAAGGTTATGAAATATGTCAGCGCACTCCACTACTGCGTAACGTAGGGCGCTCCCAGCTATACCGTTTGGCTCTGAGAACAATCCCGTAGAGCTCTGTGAGCTCAACAACATTGAGTTATCAGAACTAAATAACATTATGTTACTGTAACTCTACAACGAATAGTAAACTGTGTATAGTTGTGGTAACTCTACAGTTGAGGTTAGCCAGAACGAAATTTTTTTCCGTGTGCAATGAAATTGATTAGAATTTTTATAAAATTATTTATCAATCGACGTTGACAAGAATAACAACACAAATTTCACAATTTTCGGACCCTA
>NW_025403280.1:0-1523 GCF_020080835.1 Cotesia glomerata
ACGACCACCTAATATATATATATATATATATATATATATATATATATATATATATATATATATATATATATATATATGTATGTATATACGATATAACGCGGCTCGTCACCAGGATAGCGTCACCAATTTACAATGGATCTTTACCAAACTCAACATACTTATTCTACAGATAGATACCGAGGTCAAGTTCGAAGATGAGCTCAATCGGTCAAGTAATTTAGAAACGCCAGGATTTAAAAATTTTCAAAATATAAAAATTCATATTTTTTCACTTTTTAACCCGAATAACTTTGGAATGGGATAACTTATTGAATTTCTGTAAATTGCATCTTGAAGCCCTTTAAATATGCTTTAATTTGGGTATCATAACATATGTGTAGTCTTGATATTAAGTTCTATTCCCCTATGCCAAATATGAAATTTGCTGTTGCACTCGTTTTTATTCATAATGAAATTTACTTCCATTTCGGCTGCCGAATGGCACTTTTTTTTATTATAACGTGTTTGAAGAGACATTCAATTTTCCCTGACATACAAAACTAGAAAAACGTATTAATTATACTGAATATAAAAACTGCACATTCAGTAACTATTACTGTCTTAATTCTGTTGTTATCATTTATTATTTAGAAACATATTCATTTTTATTTTTTATAATATCAAAAAAATCGTACTTGGTAAATAAGGAAAACGGTTGACCCTAAAGGCCATCCCTGCAACTTCCCGCTAATTCCATACTTAGGCGCTTAAAATTGCACCAATGACGTTTTTGAGCTCTTAGAGCTCAAAAGTACAATTTATGGGTTATTTTGAGCTCTCCGAGCTCAAAGAGATTGCTTTTCTATGCTTTAAAGGACTTCGAGCTCAAAAGTCTGATAGAGATTTGATAAGACACTATTTCTTGAATTTTTAAACCGCAATAACTTTTGAATGAATAAATCGATTTTTACGCGGTTAGAAGTATTCGACACGCAGTTTTTCAAGCCTCACAAAAGAATCCCAAATTTTGGATTGATCGCGCTAGGAATTTTGGAGTTATTCCGAAAAACCGCATTCTTTTTTCAGGAGTTTCTTTTCGTTCACGATATCTCTCGAACGAATCAACCGGATTTTGACCGGACTGGTGGCGATCGACGTGGTTTTTGAGGTTAAGAGCTGATTAGTTCTTGGAATTGAACCTTTAAGCCGTTTAAAAGTTAGTTCCAAAAACCACATTTGAAAAAATTTTTTCAGTTTTTTAAGATTTCTCAAAATCTATTGATTTGAATCGGTCCAAATAGTTTTCAAAATCTATGTGTGGTCAAGCTCTTTTGTGTGGCACCGTCCGCGATAAAATCGGTCAAGCTGTTCAAAAGTTATAAGCGGTTCACATACTTTCACACACACACACACACACACACACACACACACACACACACACACACACACACACACACACACACACACACACACACTCGGGGCAGAAGAGATACTGCTACCGGGCGCGTCTCCCCGAGCGGATGGGAGAACGCTCGCTGTCCTTG
>NW_025403282.1:0-1517 GCF_020080835.1 Cotesia glomerata
TCATAGGTAGTTACAGGTAAATTATCTTTCGAACCGTGAGAGATTTTGTGCGGTATGTTATTAAATATCACAAACAAATTTTCCATATTTTTATTTGAATATTGATATAAATTTTTATTTTAATGTTTTATTTATTGACATTTATTAAAATTTTTAATTTATTGCTCAATGTAAGCCGCTAAGATTGAATAACCGTTTATTTAGGGCAATTTATTATTTTAAAAATGTGAATATGTATATATAATATATAAATTTAATTATCGAGCCTACGTCATGGTTGATAGAACACCCGTATTCTGATTCAGATATTGCCCGGCATACTTAAATTGAAACAATCACTTTTACGCGAAAGTATTAAAATAATTCTAGGAAGTAAACTATCTATCGTAGACGTATAAATATCTATGTTAAATAAATTGTTTAATATGATAAAACCGATTGGAATTTTATTTTAATGAGATCAGGGTCGTTAAATAAAACTTAAGCTTATACAAACTAGCGTTTAGCGCCTTCTGTATGAATAATAAGTTTAATAATTTCTCATAGATGCACAGAAAAATAAATTAACTTCTTTTTTTTTATTGGTGTCTAAATTCTTGCTTAAAATCTATTTATACTTGGTTTCCTTGTGGAGAAATTTCTCTGAAATAACTTAAAAAAATTTTAATAAGTACAAATAATAATTCATAAAGTTTTTTATTTTCTTAAAAAGTCCGAAAAAGTCTTCATTCGACTTAAAAAGTCAGATTTTTTGCAAGATTTGGGACTCTTCCAGAAAAGAGTTATATAAAGATATTAAAACTTCTTGTAAGAATCCTTGTGGAGATAATTCTTTGAAAAAACTCTTGAAAAGTCAAATTTTCCCTGTAATTTGGGACTTTCCCAAAGAGTTATTAAAAGTTGATATGATTTATTCAGTTTTACAAGAAAAGAAAAAAATATTTCTTTTTAAAAAATTTACTTATCAGAATTGGAGAAAATTGAAAATTAACCTTTAAAAAAAATCAATGCTTATTTTGTAAAAATTTTTTTAAAATAATATTTTCATCACGGAAATACTTCGATGCGCTCGAATCATTCATAGTTGAGCAAGTCAAAACATCAACGGCAAATGAAGTGCACTTGTTGTTGGAAACAGATACTACTCAAAGAGTAAATCCAATCGGTATTTAATTTGGATTATGAAATATTTAATTTAACTTTCTAGGTAGGAAAGAATTTTCTAACCACACGCCATCTGCAAGAATTAATTGATACTAAAGATATTTTAGTCCACGAATTTACAGTTAGAATCTTTGAGTATTCTTAGTTTCTAATAGATGGCGTATGTTTAGAAAATTTTTTCCTATCTAGAAAGTTGACTTAAATATTTGATAGTCGAAATTGCGTAAACATAATAATGATTTTACATTTTTTTCGGCTTAGTCTAAATACGACATTGAAATTAATGCCAAAGCAGCAGAAGAATTTAGCACAAATGCACGGCTTGAACGGTCCTTCCCTGAAATGCGGTATCA
>NW_025403283.1:0-1517 GCF_020080835.1 Cotesia glomerata
TGAAAGCTACCATCAGATGGCGGATAGCAGCTATGAGATGGCGGATTCAAAATGGCTGATAGCAGCCACGAGATGGCGGATTCAAAATGGCGGATAGTAAGATTTAAAAAATGGCGGGAAAATAGCTGCAGAATTCACCACCAGTGCCACCTACGAAAAACCCTTCACCATATCCATGTCGGTAAAACAGGTAGGTAAAACAGGGCGCCCATATCTACAAATGATAACTTAGCATTGACACGAACCCACAAATCTGTTTTACCGATGGAGTCAAACCCCCTATGACACACTACTGAAGTGAAAAGAAAATATTGTTTCTCTCATTGATTAATTACGTTCATAAGAAAAAAAACGTCGAGATATTTTTTTTTCAGGCTCAATAAAGTTATTGAATTTGAAGATATAACACTGATTATTGCATAAATTTCAAAAATATACAACATTTAATATAGTTTTATAAAATTCTACTGGATCATGTGAGATTCATAAAATTTTATTTTTGACTGAAAAGTGAGTCATTAGATTTCGGACGTATGAAGTTAGACAAGTTTTTTACTATAATAATAGCAACGATAACTTAAAATTTGTGTATGACTTGTGTTAAGGTTTATTCAGTAGAAATTCAGTGTCTATACGGTGTTAATCAAGTGTTAAAACTCAGTGTAATAAAAGTGTAAACTATAGTTAAATTTTTCACAAATCCACCGTGCAAATTGATCGTTTTTTAGGTGAAAACTGAGTGTAAACGCTATTCTACCCACTTTACACCGTTACTCACCGTGTCAACGGATCCGCTAGGGTTATGACAGTTAAGAATAGGGTTAGGTTTAAAAATCTTTAAATAAAATGACTTACAGCAGTATTGTTGGAATTTATCTTATATGACTTTTTTTTTTAATTTTTACAAATATTATTATTATTAGCCTAGAAATTTGTATTATTGAAATATTCATTTAAAAGAGGCAAATATTTTTATCGTAAGAAAAAAATTTTTTAATGGAATTTTTACTCCTTTATTAATGTACGTATTTGATACAATAACATATTTTTGTATAAAACAGTTTCCAAATCATTTATGCTAAAAAAGACTTTTATGGAAACAAAAATTTTATTTATTTAAGGGGGCGTCCATAAATTACGTGAGGCATTTTTGAAAATTTTTTGACCCCCCCTCCCCCCTTGATAAGATTTCATAAGATTTTCCCCAACTCCCTCCCCCCTCCCCTAATCTCACGCGAGATTCTTCAAAATTTATGTTTTGGCTGTAAGCGTGTTGGATTATTGAGAAAAAAAAAGCGCCATTCGGCTACACCCGACATGGATAGGTAGATTTCTTGTTTGAATATTGAAAAAAACACGTTATTAAAAGGCCGTAATGTCCTAAAATTTATTTTCTATTATATTTTTGCAAATAACGACATGATCTTGACTATAACAAATAGATATTCAAAGACATCTACCTAAAAAATCGGATTTTTTACAGATAAAAGTCATTTGATGACAAAAGCTAAAATTGG
>NW_025403284.1:0-1514 GCF_020080835.1 Cotesia glomerata
TTTATTATGGAAAATTAGATTATGAGGCGTGCATTTTTGGATTTTTCAAAACTTTTTGATAACTACTAAAAAAAATAATTTACTTTGCTGACTTTCAGAGAAACAATAAAGAAAGAAGAATATATTTTGATTACTAATGCAAGAAAAAAAAAATTTGCACGGCACTCATATTTTGAATTATAACAACCGAAAAATTCACTAATTAATGAGATAATTTTGTTTTATGTGGTGGATTCATAAACCTGTCAATAGAAATTTGACAAATTTTTGTTGATATTCTTTCGTAAAATATATTTATATTGTTGAATTGATACTTGATAAAGTAATAATATTTTGTATACTAATTAATAATTATAGCGGTCTTATTTATTTCAAAAATTAAATTATTACGAAATAAAATTATTTATAGTTTAGATTTTTTAGTACTCTGAAAAACTTTTTTTATATAACTCCAAACATTGAATTTTTGGATTTCAATAATTTAAGAAAATGAAGAATTGTCAACAAAAAATTTATCAAATTTCTATTGACAGTTTCATGAATCCACCACATAAAACGAAAATAAAAAAAAAAAAAAAAAACAAAATTATTTTATTTATAAGTGAATTTTTCGGTTGTTATATTTCAAAATATGTAAAATCTAATTTTTAACATAAATATCATTAATATTACGCTGTCCAGGCTTTAAATTAAATAATTTTAAGAATCTGCAAGTTTTATGAATTTCGAGGTTTAAAATCGGCTGATTTAACGAGTTACCAAGTTTAGAAATGGCCGATTTTAGCGATTTCTAAATTTTAAATCAGCTAAATTCAAGTTGTCAGGTTTTAAATTTTCAATATTTAGCGATCGTCATATTTTAAAATTCGTGATTTTAAATATTCTCAGTTATAATGTAACGTTGTTTTAGATGTTCAAACTTTGAGTTTATCATTTTTTTAATTGGGAATATTTTTAATAATTCTTTTTTTAATCCGATATTTTTAGATTAATGACGTTTTATTAATGCTTTTTTTTAACTGTTCATTTTTTAAAAATGAATTCATTTAGAAATTTTATTATTTACAGTTGGCTGTCTTTTTATTTGTCACATTTTAGTACAGGTATAATTTACTTTTGACTTTATTTATATTTTAAAAATTTTTATAATATCATTTTTTATAGTTTGCTTATTTTACCAATTGGAAAATTTCATATTTTCCAATTTTAGAGTTTAGAAACGGCCAAATTTATTGATGGCCATAAATCCTTAAACTTAGAAACTGACACAAATTAATGTCCAAGATTGTATAATCTTTCATAATGAGTTATATTACTGGCTTTAAAGACAAGAGGAAAAATCAAAATAAAAGTTTCGAAATATTTTTAAAGACCATTATTACTTACATGCATACTCGACGAGCGTAAGGAACACAACAATAACTACTGTTTTCCCGAACATTTTCCCGATGCTTCTAAAACTGGAATGCGCTCCCTGCTCTAGTGGATCGGCTTTTATATGATTTATTATCAGT
>NW_025403285.1:0-8317 GCF_020080835.1 Cotesia glomerata
CTACGCTAAAATTAAACGATAAGATCGATCGTCGCTACTCACCAAGGCACATATTTATAAATAACTTTTTTCAAGAGACTTACACGTGATTTTAATGTCATCTCTTTTGCAATTAGCTTGTTTTAAAAATAGTAATTGTCTCTTCCTACCTATAAATGCACTTTTGTAACACAAAAAATTATCTTTGTATGTTTAAACTTCATTTTTTAAATCACTATTTCTCATTTAAAACTCATTGAAGATTATTTTCTATTTTTTAGTTTGGTTTTTATTAAAAGCGCGTTTTAAATTATTTAAAACAATTATTTATTTTGTACTTTTTAGTTCGATTTACCGTCAAAGCGTGGATTTTACTTTTTTCAAACTATAATTTTAAAAGTATTGTAAAACGTACGAAAGATCCCTAGTTGATGCTAACCTTAGTCATAAGCTCGTCTCAAAGATTAACCTATCAATGTCTTAGTACTTGCGTTAGTACTTGGCGCTCGGCACTGCCGTGTCTTCGGATATAAAAAACCGGAAATCCTGTCGATCCTGGTCAGGATAATCGGACAAACTTATTAAACAATTGTATTGTCATCGGTCCTTGATAATTGTGCCAAGTTTTAATTTAATCCTAGGCTTTGAAGTGCCCGAAAATCCAGTTCAAAAGATTCGTTACATAGACAGATACATAGATACAGGCGAAGCTAATAAAAGCGTGTTAAAAAAAGATCTTTTGTAGAAAAAAATGGTCTTATTTAGTGATAAGCGCTTAAAATTTTGATTGCTTAAGTTGGAAAGAAGAGTAATTTGTCTTTTGTTACTTAAACTTGGGTATCTCATATTGAAGACCTCGAAATCCTACCCGCAATAGACCCATTGACTTTAAAACATTCAAATCTTGCACCCAGTAAGAGAAATAAAAAGAATTATTCAGATCTACGTCCCGCATCTTAAAAGGATTTACGAAGATTTGAATTCTTTAGATTTATTTCTACTAAGATATCTGAAGAAAAAAGAAAAATTAACAAACCATGAGGGGTTTACATTCAATTTAGTATCAAATTTAGAATAAATTTTGTGTGTCCAAAAAGTAACCGAGAATCTGAGATTTGATATAAAAAGAAATAAGAAATGTTGGATTCTTGCAAGTGCTAACAAATTACTCGGCTAAATGCTTAACGCGGGTAGTTTTAACTCAAATTAATTGGAGTGATAATTAATGCTAAAGAATTACACGCCCTTGAAGTTAAAAAGGCAAAAATTTGCAGGTTTAATGTGAATTCATTTTAGTAATAAAGAAGAAATTTAAATGTATTTATTAAGCTCGTTGAATTTTTAAAAATGAGATTAAATATATTCTAGTAGTGAATTTTTTATTTTTAGTTGAGAATAATGAAGACTTTTTTTGTGTAAAGAGAAGAGTACTTACAAAGATTGACAAAGCTTGTAAAAATTGTAAATTGAAAGGGAGTTTTTAAATAAAAAGTTAATTTTATATCTGAAGAGAAAGAAGAAAAAAGCATTAATTCACTTTTTAAGTTGGAACTTGTTTGACTTTGTGTCGCATAAAAGAGGGCAATTTATCAAATGCGAAAGCTAAATCGTGACACTTGCGATGATATTCGTAAATATATAATATCAGTATTTGTTTTAGTATTATTTAACAAATCTTCACTTGTTGAGCCAACATCTGTTTTAGAATTGAATAAATTATAATTACTGTAGATAAATTTGTCGCTCAACCCGAGACGTCCGTCATTAATTATTGTATAAATAGGTTGTTTGAATAGTCAAAGGATAAAAACAATATTCAAAGTATTAAAAAGAACACAAAGAAGAAATTTCAGAAACAGATTTGATATTTATAAAAATGACGCTTTTGATTCCGTTTATTACAAAAGAAACTGATTGAAAAAAGCAATTCTACAACGCGAATTAGTCTGTGTGTGAGCGGAAGGATGGCTGTAAACATGATAGCGGCCAAGAAACTTATGGTAACAACCCAATTTTTGAATTAGCTTGATAAATTTGGTGAAGTGTTACGCCTATTGAATATCATCAACCAAATCCGTGGAGTTTGTTTATAAAAATGATATTGGCTTAGATAAAAATATGACGCTTGTGTATAAAAACATAAAAACAGTACTCGATTTGTCGGGTGAGAGTGGCGGCGCCACTAGCTCGTTAAACGCTTATGCCCAAAATTGTAAGGCCGGTGATTGTAGTCCAGGTGTCGCTGTACGTTAATTCTTTCTCACGGACTTTTTAAATTAATTTTCCCTGTTTGATAGTTACTTTTTATTTGTTTTATTTTTTATCATTACTTAAATATTATTAGTGTGTTATGGTTTTTAAAATTGACATTCAATTTTAAAATCCTTATTACGTTAATTCATTATTTAAGTTACAAATTTAGTTTTAGTTTCTTGCTGTACTATAATGGAGAACAAAATCCGTAAAATTTCAAATTTTTTATTTAACTTTATATTGAATCAATTTTTATGTTTTAAAGTATATAAAATTAACAATAATAATAATTTTATTAAAAAAAAGAAATCTACTTTTTAAAATCACCTCTTATTTGTTAAAAATATTTTAACTTTAGCAAGACTTATAAACAAAAGCTCGAACTTAAAAAAAAAAGCTTAAATTTTTTGGTCCCAGGAAGAAATTTCTCAAAGTACAAAAGTGAGTCAGTGAAAATGTGCGAGTGATAAAATCCCGTAGAATACAAAATTTCTCATCTTTTCACTTTAAATAGGCAAACAAAGTAACAAAAGATTAAGCAGAAATAATTTAACAATCGCGTTTGAATAATAAGTAACCACATTACCAGAATCAACCCCAATAAATCGTGATTGCAAATGAAATATCGATTAACTAAAATGAATAAACACTAATGATAAATGACAATAAACAACAATACTGAATAAATATAAACCGAGCTCTAATATTAAAAAAAAATACTTTTACATTAAAGCGAAAGTGACAATCACAGCCGACGTCATTAGCGGTATTATTTATTAGTGAGCTTTTATATAAATAGTATCTTTATCACTTATACTTAGTAAAGAAACAGTCTGGCCCGGGGAAGTAAAAAGAGGGTTAAGGGTCGAGTATAGCTCAGCTCATTATTTTTTTTCCGCCACTATTCCAGTAAAGAATCCAATAGACTATCTTGTGAACTATGAAACACTAGACCACTTGAGTATTCGGCATTCGGCGTTCGGCATGCCATGACGAATCCTCCTTATAATCTTTAGGGGGTGAGTTTTTAGTTGCCTAGACGATCGCACATTACTGGCCAACACTCGTTTAAATTCCACTTTTATTTATGTACATTTGTTCTTCAATAATTTATCTGTGTACTAGTCATTTTTTCTCAAAAAAATTTTTCTTCCGTATTTAATCGAAGGTAAAAGCCCCAATTATTGAAACTATTAGAGACAAAGTTATGAATTGATTTGTTTTAAGCAATCAAATATCAATATCGTTGAATTTTGTTTGTGGTAATGTCTCAAGTAATGTTTTTACTAATCAAATTTTTTAAAATTATAATCACTGATATTTACTAATTAATTTTAAATAATTAAATAGATTATCCGGATACACCAATTATTGGCAGGTTAAAAAACTGATTGATCTAATTATTGACATACCTTCACCCCAATTATTGACACCTATACTAAGCATGCCTACAATCATCTGCTTATTCTTATTTATCCAAACTTATTATTAAGTAATAAATTTTATTAAAGTTTATTAATGATAGTTTCCATAAATTAATTACTTTTAAAAATATAAAAATTTATTTAAAAATAATTTATTTAATCAGAAGAGTTCAAACTCTTACAGTTAATTTTTTAGGTTAAAGTCAAAAAAAGGCGTGATAGCGCTGTAAAATGGCGGTCAATATGAGATTCAACTTAAAAATTATCAACTAGTTATTGACACCTATTATTTAAATATTATAAAGCATACAATTAATTTCGATTATTCAATTTTATAAATTTTTTCATATATTGTTAATTAAAAAAAAAAAAAAAAAAGATAGATAGATATTTATTATTATGCCAAGGCTTAATGGCTGAATGGCAAATACAAAATTACATATTTGATAATATACAGTACAAATAACGATAAACATTATTTATTTAACTACTTATTTTAATATTGATTAATTAATTTTCAAATCTATTTCTATTTTATGTATAATATTTAGATTTTGATTTAACTGAGAAAATAACTAAAAATCACGTTTTTGCTCACATACAAAATTCAATTAGCAATTTGTTGTTATGTCCTACTTTGTTGTTAACAATTTATATTTTTGGTTTATTTCATACAATTTTCAAACAATATTAGATCTTAAATGACGAACAATTTTCATATATCTTACAATGACTTTCTTGATATTAGGATACAATAATTTAAATATCTAAATTAAACAAGTAATCAAATAATCTATTCTTAAATGCTTCAAGACTAGTTGCGTTTATTATTTCATTTGGTAATTCTTCCCAGAGACGAATTGCAGTAACAACAAAAAGAAGTTTCATAATAAATTGTACAGAAATTTGGCATTTTAAAGTTAATGTTGTTTTTCTTTACTGCTAGTCTTTCTGATCGTCTTACATCTGTATCTTCAATGAACAATTCACGCAGATAACTGGGTTTACCAACAAGTAATAATTTATAGAAATAACAGCCTAAAAAGTAGATACTAAAAAGATGATATTATTAGATGAAGAAATGAATTTAAACTCGGCACTTAAAAAAAATGCTTTTCTAATAAAAGTTGTTAAGAAAATAAACGTTCATAAGCTGGTTTGATGAACTGGTGGTAACTTTATTTTTTTTTTTAATATTTAATATTTAATATTTAGAACTGACAGTAATTTTTTTCAATTTTTTAATTAATTAGAATTTAATAAAAATGTATATTATAGTTATTCTTATTACAGATGATTAAATATATTCAAAAATAATTTAGGGTGTCAATATTTAGACCCCTGTCAATAGTGGGGCTTTTACCTTAGCGCTTCCTTAAAATTTTATTTAAAAGCTTTTTAATTGAAAATTTGAATTTTTCAAACATTAGAAAAATTATTTAAAGATTGTAAGCCAAACTTGGTCAAAGAAAAAATAATTTTTTGAATTATTTTTAAGGATTTTTTAAAGAGGTAGATTAATATAAAAGTGTTAATTTATTAAAGAATTTGAAATTATTTACCTAGCGAAGGCAGGAATCACTACAGTGACTGCCGAAAATTACAGATTATAAGTAAGAGAAGAATTTAGGCTTAATAGATTTTTGATATTTTATAGACTCTATATACATAGTCTGGGTACTTTTTAAATAAATTTTGAAAATAATTAGTGCTATCCACAGTATCAATTAAAAACTAATTTAATGGACAAATATGTGACGGAATAAATTTATAGAACCAACAAACTATTAAAAATTCCTTCAAAAACTTTAAATAAAAAATTGACTACTAAAAAATATATAAAACCAAAAAGTTACTTGTTCTTATCTCGAGCCATTCTGATGATACCAAATTAAACTAAAAAAAATTCCTTCAAAAATAATAATAAGCTCGTCGGAAAAATTTTCCTTACTACTCTCAGTTAATTTACAAAAATCTCATAAATAACTATCGCTGAAAAAATATCAAACCCAATTTACGATAATAAAAAGGATATACCCGTTAAAAAATTTTTCTTAGTCTCTTAATTATATAAATTAATTTTTACGACTTACTTATAACCACTGATGACTTGTACCAAAAACAAAATAAATATATAAAAAATTTTTGTTCATCAAGAAATTCTAATCTATATGTAACTACTTCAAAACTTATCATAATAAATTAATAATTTTTAGAAAAGCATTTGGAACATTGAAAAGGCACTAATTCAGGTTTCGACCTTTCCAAGTGTGAAATTTAATTTAAAAAATTCATTTTTATCATATTAATACACCAAAGTTAAATTTTTCCTTATTCTCTTTTATTTAGAGATTTTTAACTTCCCGCTAAGAAAATCTCAGATTTTCAAAAATCGAGAGGAAGTTATTACGGACTTACCCCGTTTTTACAAAAGTCGAGTTTTCATCAGATCTCGACGTTTGAGGGTCTGGGAAGCTTCCCTGACTATCCCCGTGAGGGAACGTCGCTATACTTACGCCATGTGTGTGTGTGTGTAAGGAAGTATGTAGGTATGTAAGCCTCTCACATAACTATTGAATGGCTCCACCGATTCGATCGCGGTTGGCGCCATTCAAAGGGTACTTGTCCAAACTTAGATTTTGGATACGAAATTTGGATCGATTCGGACCGATAGATTTCGAAAAATCTAAAAAACTGAAAAAATTTTTTTCAAAAGTGGTTTTTTTGGAATAGCTTTCGAACAGCTTCATCGATCAACTCCAAAAATTAATCAGCTTTTAACCTTGAAAAACCACGTCAATCGCCGCTAATCCGGTCAAAATCGGTTAATTCGTTCGAGAGATATCGTGCAGAAAAGAAACCCAAAAGTGATTTTTCGGAATTACTCCAAAATTTCTAGTTTGATCAATATAAACTTAAAAATTTTTCATAATGCTTAAAAAACTACGTCGAATGCCGCCAACCGCGTGAAAATCGGTTCATTCATTCAAATTTATTGCGGTTTGAAAACTCAAAAAATAGTGTTTTATTAACCTTCTATCAAACTTTTGAGCTTGAAAAGCTCAAAAGCATAGAAAAGTTATCTTTTTGAGCTCGAAGAGCTTAAAACAACATATAAGTTGTATTTTTGAGCTCGAAGAGCTCAAAAACGTCGTAAATGCAATTTCAGCGCCCAGGTATGGAATTAGCGGGAATTTGCAAGGATGGCCTTCAGGGTCAACCGTTTTCCTAATTTTTACTCTCTATTTTAAAAATGATTTAATTTTTTTTATCTTGCTAAATTATGTAAATCCTTTCTCTTACAAATCTTCAATATAAATAATAATTATTTTATTTTTTAAGAGCCTGTAACGTTAATCTTAACATTAATTTTGTCGCTGCAAAATTTGAGTTATAATAAAACTTAGAATCTTTTTTCTACAAGCGAGCGCGGAGCGCTACCATGCGCACCCTAGCGGCAGATTCTGAACTAATATTCGGACTTAAATTATATTCTGCTGCGTTACGATTTTTTTAATCTATTATTTATTTTTTTAATTAATTAATTAATTTTATTAGTAATAATTTATTATAGTTTAATTTATTACAGCTCAATTTTTTTTTTCAAAAGAAAACTAATGAAAAAAACTTGTGCCCGTAATTGTAAAAATGTCATCGAGGGTGTAACGCTTGATTTACGTTTTCCATTCTCTATAATTTCACCTGTTTTATTACTTTCCCAGACTCTACGGTATAAAGTCGTTTGGACGATAGTAAAAATGTCATCAGATAGCACTTACCGCTATTAACGGATCGGTCCGATATTCTATCCCCTCATTTTTGGATACTATCTTGATCGATTATCGCCCGTCTGCCGGTTTGAAATAATCATTTTTAATTTCAGAGATAACTAATCACCACTTTTAGCTTTTTGTTTCACAATAGTGTTCTAAAAATACTTTTATTGTAATGTCAATTGAGAGGTATTTTTTCTTTTATAATTATAACATCAGAAAAAATACATATTTTTTCACCAAAAAATTTTACAGTAAATTTTTCTCTCTTAAAATTCAAAATTTTAGTCTTAAAAAAATTAAATATCAATTTTAATTTTTTTTTTTGATTTATAAAAAATTTATATATAATTTTTTAATAATTATATAACTATTGAGGGTTAATATTTCAAAAAATATTTATGGTTTATTGTCACGGAAGAAAAATAAATAAATATTGATTTTTTTTCCGTCTCAAAAAATTAATCAATTAATTTTTACAACAAATAAATTTTTATTTAAAAATTTTTTTGACAATAAAAATTATTAAAAATTATCTAAATTAATTAAAAAGGTATCAATAAAATTCCTTTTAAAAAATGAGGGAAAAAAATATTATTTCTATAAATATCTTTAAAAAAAATCAATGAATTTTTATTTATAAAAATTATTGAGTTAAAAATAAAAAATTAAATTTTTATCGATAAAAATTTGAAAAATTTCTTTAAGTCAATATAAACATTGAGAATTTTTGAATGAAAGAATCCCGAATTTCCGCGCCTGTTTTATAACACATCCTGAATATTTAATCAATGTCAATAAAATCTTCCCCTATTAGCCCTTATCTATAAACGAACAACAAGTCATCCCGAAAATATTAATAAAATAATAAAAAGCAAAAACCCACAA
>NW_025403286.1:0-1514 GCF_020080835.1 Cotesia glomerata
GCACACCCTAATATATATATATATTAGGGTGCTTCATTTGAGACTACTATTTGTTTTTTTCTCACTCCATTGACGAAATATTGTCCTTTACATAGAAAAAAAAATTCTCACCAAAGCATAGTTCTTAATTTCAATTTTAAGTACTCGCTGGATGAATTTGAAGTTATCTCATATAATTAACCCGTTAAAATCATTTTTTTTGCTTAAATTATCTATAGCATAGCGACATTTCATGATATTCATTTGACCATGGGCGGAAGTTGTAGAGGGATCCTTCCTCTTTAAAAGCTCTGACAGCTTATTTCCAATTTATGAGCTATCTCGCCAGTAAAAAATTGTATATTCGATTTTTGCTCAAAAGTCGTGGTTTTTTTATTTTTTCTCCTGAACTATTGATCTGACACCAAAATTGCAAAGGACCTTTTTTGTAAAGAATTTAATATTCTACAAGATAGTTTGATAGCTGAACCTTTTTAATAAATTGCCTCTGAGATTTTTATTTATTTTTTTTTTTTTTATTTTAACCCCGCTTTTCAGACTTCTGTCTCGATGGGGGTCTGGCCGAGACCGGAAGGGGACTCCAGGCTGATCAGTACATTAAGTTTTGGCAGAATAAGTTTGGCGGTATTACATACTTTTTCAGCCTGGAGAGTAATGCGGCGATGGGCCGACTTTGGGGAAACTGCACGCATTTGCCTGTGCCCCACCGGTAGCACAGGGCTTGGGGAAACCATCGAAAAAACCCAAACTTGTACAGCCCGGCGTGAGTTACGAGCACCGATGTTCACTGAAAATTAAATTTCAGCTCACACCGGGATTCGAACCCACGCCTCACCAGTCCCAAGCAAGCATGACAAGCGTTATACCGCTTAGCCATGGGACTGGCTGAATTGCCTCTGAGATAAATTTAATTAATTACAAGAAAACAATAAATGACACTATTTTATCGTAATTTTTATACTTCTCAATAAAACAACAGTTCATAAAAAAAATTATAACATTCTATATTTTTATAATCAACCATTAAGATATCGTTATAATGCCTAAATTTTTAAAATTTTGAATCATCTTACAAATATTCTAATAAATATAGTTGTTACATAGAATATATCCAAAATATATAGTCATGTATAGTCACAAAAAAAAAAAAAGTAGTATGTAATTTGGACCGGACCTATCTATTAAAATCTATTTCAATTCATTGAAAGGGTTCAGCTATCAAACTATCTTGTAGAAAATTAAATTTTTTACAAAAAAGGTCCTTTACAATTTTGGTGTCAGATCAATAGTTCAGGAGAAAAAATGAAAAAACCACGACTTTTGAGCAAAAATCGAATATACAATTTTTTACTGGTGAGATAGCTCATAAATTGGAAATAAGCTGTCAGAGCTTTTAAAGAGGAAGGATCCCTCTACAACTTCTGCCCATGGTCAAATGAATATCATGAAATGTCGCTATGCTATAGATAATTTAAGCAAAAAAAATGATTCTAACGGGTTAATAATATGAGCCA
>NW_025403287.1:0-1513 GCF_020080835.1 Cotesia glomerata
ATTAGTCCCGTGGGTCTTATATACGTGACCGGAATAAAGTAGTCAGTAAATATCTCGGATAGCTTAACCGGTAGAGCCCTTGGCGCGTAACCGAGAGATCTGGGTTCGATTCCCAGTCTGGGCTGTCTGATTATTTTTTCAATTACGGAAAAATCCCCACTGAGTAGGTCCCCTCCTTTCCCCTATCCGTTCTTTCCCAACTCCCTTAAAATTTGCTTTGATATGGCTTAGTACAGGAACAAGGAATCGCCTTGGAAGACCCCTCGTTTGTACTCTACAACTCCGGTTACGTGCAATGCGTTTCCATTTCCTCTATGTATGTAAAATATGTATGTATGTATGTATGTATGTATTATTATTATTATTATTATTATTATTATTATTATTATTATTATTATTATTATTATTATGTTATTAAATGCTCAGGGGGGTTGTCCCCGGAGTCCGATTCTCCGAGGGCCCAGCCTGAGCTCCATCCATTACTGCTGTACCACTCCGCACAACAAGGCGGTTAGTGATCACAGCAGGCCAAAGTGCATTTTCCTAAGTAGACGGAGAGAACCTAGTATGACAGTCCTTCTGCATCCTGACAGCCAAGAATTCAGCTTTTTGATGAAAGCAAGCTGGAACTCTGGCAGAGTGAGGATAAAAGACTGTTTCATCCCTCTCCGAGGACGCCAACAATCAGGGACGACGAGAGCTTGGACACGGTAACCTGGGTAAAGTTTCTGCCAATTTCTCAAACAGGAGATCCCGATAATCTCTGTCTTTTGTGCTCTTCTTTGGCTGGAGATGTTGTATTCAGCCGGGGCCGAGAACCTCAATGGACATAAATGTCAACGAGTAGCTCCTTGTCGAAGAGTTACCAATATCAGGTTTCCGGCCGAGCAGATCTATCCGTCTGAGTTGTTGCAAACGGTATGTTCCAATAAATTTTGCAACTATCATTCTCAACGTAACCTGGGGAATATCTCCTGGCAGATAAGTGCAGCAGCAGCAATCGGTGTCACGTCAATACCGTAGCGGTGACGAAGATAGTAAAGTACAGTACCCTCAAGGCTAAAGCGTTATTTCAGACGCTGGATGGGGCGCACCTCTCGGCCAGCACAGTGACATGCTGACAAAATGTGCATAAGCGTCTCCGGATGCTGTTTACACGCCCTGCAGGTCGTGTCCGGGAGCTGCACCTGGAGCACCCTGCTACGGTACTCTAGAGTGTTAATGACACCATCTTATAAGCAAATATGAACCCTTTCAGTCTTCGACATCAGGCCAGCGGACTTTAAGAGGGAAAACGTCGGCTGGGTGGACAAGCCGTGATCACGCACGTGTTTGAAGACCACGCTGTTCGCTATATAGACTCTGTCCATCCAAGTTTGCCTAGGGAGTAGTTTTTCCCTCGAGAAGCGTTTCTGATGGCGCTCTTGAATTCCTCCTTTCGGAGTTCCATAAGAGCAAGCGAGTTTATTTCTCCAAGACCAAGGGTTCTTGCCGCATATATTGCTGCCTTATA
>NW_025403288.1:0-1510 GCF_020080835.1 Cotesia glomerata
CGAAGAGCTCAAAAGCGTAGCAAAGCTATCTCTTTGAGCTTGGAGAGCTCAAAATAACACATAAAATATATAATAGATGAATTAAAAAACGTTAAAATTTAGAATTTGCAATTTTTATAAGCCGCTGAGTTAACAATCGGCTATTTTAAATGTTAACAAAATTTAGCATTCACTTATTTCATGAATCGCAAAATTTACTATTGGCTCAATTCTCGTGGCTAAGTTTCAAATTGGCAAAATTCACGATGCACTCATTTTAATAAATGTCAACACTACATCCCAATATTTTATTTTTAAAATTATTTTTTATTCTAATGTCCAAGATATGCATTTGTTTGTTTTTTTTTTATTTTAGTTTTTTTAACGACTTTTTTGTAGCCGTAATTAAAAGCTGATATATCATTCTATTAATGTCAATTTTTAAAATTCGCTCGCTTTACTATCGAGTTTATTAATGTTTTTCTTTTTTTTGATTGGTTGAATTTTATTTTATGACATTTTTAGGTTGGTACAAGTTTACATTTTGCATCATTTTTATTAATCATTATTTAGTATTCTCTTTTTTAATGATCAACTCATTTTATTAACGGAGTCATTTTCAGTCTTAAAAACATGTTCAGTCTTAGTTTACAAACGTTCAAGTTTACAAACGGCTATTTTCTAGTAAATTTAAAAACATACTTAAATTAATGTCCACGATTGTATATGATTATATAGAAAAATTTTTTCTCGGGTAATAAGTTGTACCCATAAAATATTGGCCGTAATTCGATAGAATTATTGATTGTCGCGCCAAGTAATATCGCGGGAAAAACTAGTAGCATTGCGACATCTGCGATGCACTCAGTGCAGTCAGATTGCGGGATTTTTTACTACTACTCAAGCACTAAACGCACGCTGAAAATCCCGTATTCTGGCAGCAGTGGATGCACTATGGGGCTGGCGGCAATGCTGTCACGTCAAGCCTCCTATCCCATACAAAGTTTGAAAACCGGCCCTCGGATGGCCCATCGCCGGGCGAAGGATGATAATTAACGGCCGGACATTGGCATCTTTTAATGGCCCATCGTCGGCTGAATATATAAATGATAACCCCGGCCTATTAATGGCAGTTGATCATCGGCCGATTAACGGCCCCAGCAATGGGCCACGTACTATTTAAATTATCGGCCCATTAATAGTTTTTAATTATCCGCCGATTATTCCAACAAATATTGGTCCATTACTAGCAAATGAACGGCAAATCGTGTTAATAATAGCCTTAATAATAATAATAATAATAATAATACCAACAATACCAACCATACCAATAATAATAATAATAATAATAATGTCTTTTAGATTTGGACAAGTGTGCGGTCGTACATCTGGCGAGGGGTAAGTGCTCTGTTACCGGGTGATGATGTCAGGTTGGTAGATGGGAGCGTTTTGCTGGAACAGTGGAGCAGCCGGAGAGTTGTATGAGATATCTAGGAATGGAAGAGGCACCGCAGCCATGCGGTCTCCGAAG
>NW_025403289.1:0-1510 GCF_020080835.1 Cotesia glomerata
ATTAGACAGATTTCGCACCTGCATGACGTACTGTGTAGTAGAGATGCGTTCCCATTATAATAATAAGTTATCCTAAACATTTAGTTCAGACCGGATAGGTCACAATGGTAGAGTAGCCGACATGTCACCGGAAGGGTTTCTGCCCGGAATCCCCTGTCCGAGCTTTTTATCTGAATCTTTTTTTCCTCGCATATTCTTGTAAACTTTATTATTAAGAAGGTCCTTCCTATTTCTTTCAATCTCTTCCTCCTCCAATTATTCCTGTTACGTGAATGTTGGAACGATTCACGTAATACTATCCGTAACTCCTATTCTTTTCCGCTTCATAGTATTATTTAATTTTTAAAATGTCAATAATTTTTTTAATTCTTTAAAAAAAATGTTAATAATAAAATACTTTTCTCTCTCATATATTTAATACTCGCTAACACCGGTCATCACAAACAATCACTTTTCTCTAATTCAAAATTCCCATATTCATTATCTTTTTGAAATTAACTTCATTTTGTTTTTTATATTTCTTCTATCTTAGGTTACACCATAAAAAATTTATTGTATTCCTATCGAAGCGGGAGTGGGTATCAGCTAAGTTATTAATAAATTCATAACAAATTAAGTGGTATTAAAAAAATATATTTATTATTACTCATTTCTATTAGAAATTATCTTAAATCGACCGTTTTTTTATAATAATTTAACGATATCGTTGTAAAATTTTTAGAGAAGACGCATCAGACAACAATTCTACCATTTTAATTTTAATCATTAAAAATCAGTATAATCATTTAACACCACAATATCAATCAACTTGATAATATTTATAAGCTTTAATTTATCTGTGTGTTATGATATAATCGAGTTTCATCCTTCATGATTATTCCAATACATATAAGTTATTTCAGTTATTAATGATTTAGCTATTCTTTTCTTAAAAAACGTATGATTATGAATTCCTACTGTCCCAACAGTCAATCGATAAAATTTAAAATCAAATCATTTTGACAGTTATTATAGCAACGGTAACCATGATAACGGTAACCATGGTAACGGCAACCATGGTAACGGTAACCATGGCAACGGTAACCACGGCAACGGTAACCATAGCAACGGCAACCATGGCAACGATAACCATGACAATGGCAACCATGGCAGCGGTTGATTAGCGTGGGTGGTTGTAGGGGGTTGAGTTCGATAATTTACGGGTGCCACTGATGGTTTTTAGATTAGAGGGTCAAAATGATATTTCGCTCCCAAAAAAGAGAGAGATATAGGAAGGGGAAAGATTAGAAGGTACGGGAGGGGAGGAGAAGAATGAGAGGGAGGGGAGGGAGGGCATATGTGATGGTAGACGAAAATTCATTTGGCTAGGAATTGCGTGTAAATCCGTTCTTAGTGAGCGTCTACATCACGAATGGAGTAACTATGCTAAATTTCAAGTCAATCGGGCGAATAGTTTCGGAGATCTCGTGATGAGTGAGTGGTATTTCGCTTATATATATATAGATATATA
>NW_025403290.1:0-1509 GCF_020080835.1 Cotesia glomerata
TGGGGCAGTAAGCGGAGCTACCCAATGCAGGAAACCCCCAAGAGTTGACAAAGGGGGCCAGGCTTGGGCCGGTACTGGTTAGCCCAGCTTCGGCCAATGCCAATAATTATCCAAGCTTGGGCCAAGACCCCGGGCGACCACGCCTTGGTCGGCCCAGGTATTACCCGTGCCTGGGCCAGAACTGGGTCACCCAGTCACAGCCACAATGTTATTCAAGGGTTGGCAAGATTGGGAAACCTACACTGAAAAAAAATTAACTTAATTCAAGAGAAAAATTCTTGTACAGAAGAAAATAACTTTGAAGAGTTTAATTGTCTTCAATCAAAACGAAAAATTCTTTAATTAAATAAAATTTACTTAAATCAGAAAAATTTCTTAGTTTAAGAATTTTCTACTCAAATCAAGAAGATAAAATTCTTAAAAATTATTTACTTGATTTAAGTAAATTTTTTCTTTGTAACCATGGGCGTTGAATGGCAACAAGACTTGAGCCAGAATTGGGTAACCTAGCCTTAGCCATTCAATGGGAAATTCAAACTTAATAAATCATTAAGTAAATAATGATAGTTAAGTAATTAAGTAAACATTTATTGTTTAACGAATATTTGCTAACAAGTTCTAAAATTTAAAATTTATTATTTAACCAAGACAATTGCATATCATCAAAATTGATGTAGTCTTAAAAAAATTAAAATATAATAATTTACAGTTGAATTTTTAATATTGATAATTTTAAACATGAAAATTTATCATAAGATATTAAAAATATACAGAACGATGTTACAAAGTTTAAAAGTAATATAACAACTTGACTCTTTCATTTTTTTTTAACTATAATAAACATTTGTAAAAAATAGTTAATTTTCATCGAAACACAATATTAAATAACATAAATTATATAAATAATAAACCGTCACACTTCGTCACTATATAGATTTAGCTTATCAGAATAATAAGATGTGCATCAACTTATCGGTCGTACGGTGTAGGGGTTAGTTATCGGTCTGGCAAGCGCGCGGCTCGGGTTCGAATCTCGGTTAGAACGGATACGATTTTCATTTTATTTCTATAATTAGCAACAGTTAGATTCGAATTTACTTTACTTACAAAAATAAAATAAAAAATAACATTCAATAATTCTTTTTTATCATTTTTTATCAAATGGCATGGGCCAGACTTGAAAATTAACTATGGCTCAGCCCTGGTAACCAGGCGTGGGCCAGTCCTGGTAACCAGGCTTGGCCCATCGTTATCATCCCAGACTTCAACCAGGACTGGCCCAAGCCTGGCTTACAAGCTTGGCCCAGAGTTTTACATAGTTGAGCCAAGGCTGGGCCAAGCTAGGCCCCGTGGTACTTTCCTCTATGGGTAATGCACGAGGAAGAGAGCTGCTAGAAGCTCTTTCTACACTAGATGTAGTCTTGCTCCAACAGTGGTGACACGCCGACCTACACCAAAAGGTGACGCAAGCTCGGTTGTAGACGTCACTTTTGTCAGTACCAGCCTTGC
>NW_025403291.1:0-1507 GCF_020080835.1 Cotesia glomerata
CCCTGGCGGTTTCGGCGACACGGTGAAAGCACGGTCGAATGACGGTTGTTTTACGGTCGTTTCACCGTATAAAGTTCGTTCTTACCGAGCGATCTGTCAGTCAACATCGGATACCGTTGTGAACGATATCTACTATAAATTTATTGAATATTTACGGTGCATACGCAAGTGAATCTACGACGTTATGACCGACACTGTACGCTCAACATACTGTCGAAATACGATAATTTTACGCTACTGTCACGGACAATAAAATAAAAAAAAATATTTCGAGCAGACCGGGGCTCGAACCCGGCTTATCTAGTTGCGCGCCCGAGACTTTACCAGTTTGGCTATCTGAGACATTGCTTGAAACGATAATATCAGTCACCTCATAAAGTGTCAAAACCAAATTATTTTTTTCCATTGTACAGATAAAAATAGCTTAAATAAATTTATATTTTTTCCATGACTTCAAAATAATAATCGTAATAAATGATTCAAATTTTTGATGATTACGAAAATCTTGATTTCGAAATTACGGTGAAATTATTAACTGTATAAAAAGATCTGAAAAAGAAATTGTTAAAAAATATCTCATAATAATTTTCTTGATAACAAACCATTTTTCCGTAATTTTGAAATTAAAGTTTTCGTCTCTAAAAAAAATAAAACTCAAATCTTTAATAATGGATTCTAATTTTGGAATTACGGTGAAAATATTAGACGTGCAGAAAATATTTCAAGTTAAGTTGAAAATAAATTATAATTTATTAATTAATTAATTGTTGAATAAAATATGAAACGATTGAAAAAAAAAACAATATTATTATATTTTCATAAACAAAAATTATTATGGTTTTTCATTTAAGACTATGAAAAAATACAACACTTGTTCCTGACTTACCGACATTATACGCTCGTTTCACTTACAGACTACTGTGCATCCACCACCGAGTTACGGTTTTTTGACAATTTATATGTTTTCAAATGACTGTTAAATGACAGACGATCGATCGATGATCTACGATTTTTACTCAGATAAAAAATCGGAGAAGTCAAGTAAAAATTTGGTTTTCAAGAGTGAAGTATGATAACTATACAGAATAAAAATCATAAAGTAACAGTGAAAAACTTTCACAATGATACTCGTCGTTCACTGTCAAACGATGGCCGTTCGATAGTCAAGTGACGGTCATTCGACGATCATTTGTCGACACTGGTGATTTCACGGTACATTCACCGTCGTTTCACGATCATTTTATCGTGACCACGAATTGCCAGGGTTGTTAATCAAAATGTTCATGTTTCAGGTATTTCGGTTGCGTTTGTTGTTTGGAGCAGACGAGATGATCAAATTTGTTCGAATTTCAGTGACACTTTGCGACAACTATTTCAAGGCAATGCACCAAGAACAATTTATACTGACTTTGATGTGTTACCTTACCTGCGGTGCACTTTTCAAGGAAGCCAACTTATTGGGACTTATGAAAGTTGTTGCCGTGTGAGATTTACACATGTACTTTTA
>NW_025403292.1:0-1507 GCF_020080835.1 Cotesia glomerata
TCCGTCATATGTTGTTGTAGCGCAGAAGAAATTATAAAAATCGATTTTAATAAATGGTAAGCATTTTTTATAACTTTTGACTTTATAATTTAAAATCGTCGTTTTAATGCTTATAAATATCTATTTTAATGATTTTAAAAGTATAAATAACGTATCATGGCCCTAGTGTTTTTTATTTTGTAATATTTGATAGACACGGTTGGAGGTTAGTAAGGCCTACTGAATTTAAGCATGAGTGACACTTATTACCCTCCTACTATCTATATTCACATTTGTTCATTTAATAATGTTTATTACACTACTTCAGTAGATTATGAATATAAATAATTAAGTTCCATTTTATTATTATCATAATTATTTATTGTTATTATAAATGGGTAAATTATTGATTGATTACTGGTTTTTAGTGACTTGATCCTGATGCCTCCTAAACGAGCGATGTGGTCAGAAAAAGACCTCATATCAGCTGTCAGAGCGGTAGAAAGAGGAACTTTGAGTTTTTATCAAGCTGCAGAAAGATACAAAGTTCCACGACGAACCATCAGAAATCATCTCCAGAGTGGTAATTTAACAAAATCCCTTGGTCGAAAAGCCCTGCTGAGTAATAATCAGGAAGCTGATCTTGTACAAAGAATAACCAGATTCGCTGAAATAGGACTGCATGTGACACCTCGAATACTTAGTCGCTTAGTTTTTAAATTTTGTGAGCAGAACAACATTAAAACTAATTTTAATAAGAATTCTAGGCTTGCTGGTAAAGACTGGTTTCAGGCGTTCATGAAAAGAAACCCAGAAATTTCAAAAAGAAAAGCTCAATTTATAAACCCAGCTAGAGCACAAAAATTAAATAAATTTATCGTTGATGATCACTTTCTAAAGATAAAAATAATCTATGAAAAACTGAATGTAAAACATCATCCAGGAAAAATTTATAACAGAAATAAAAAAGGTTGTCGTTTAACAATTCATCATCAACAAAGTGTTTTAGCCAAGAAAGGGGCCAAAAGAGTACATTTACAGTCTTCGGAGCATGCCGAAAATGTAACTATCGCGAGATGTATGAATGCACTTGGTAATGCTATACCACCAATGATCATCTTTAAAGGCAAACGTTTAAAGCCGGAACTGTATAACAATTTACCACCAGGTTCTTTAGTCTAAAAATCAGCAAAAGGATATATGACTAATGAACTTTTCAAAGAGTTTCTGAAACATCTTGCGAAGTTCAAGACTTCAGGAGAGTGTCTTTTAATATTCGATGGAGCAGCTTGTCATTTAGATTTGTCGATTGTCGATATAGCTGATTCACTTGGTATATATTTATATTGCTCACCATCAAACACCACTCATGAACTTCAACCTTTTGATAAAGCTGTTTATCATTCATTTGAACATCACTAGGATGCTGAAGTTTTATTATTCTTGGAACAGAACCCAGATAAAAAACTCACTAAATCACGGTTCAATATCATTTTATCAAAAGTTTGGTCCAAATGCATGACTCACA
>NW_025403293.1:0-1507 GCF_020080835.1 Cotesia glomerata
GTCAGCTAGATATATCATAAAATCGTTAAATTCTATTTATTTCATGATAAAAATAAAGTTTACGGAAAAAAAATTTTTTCCATTTATGAAAATTTGACAATTTTTTTTAAATAAATAAAAAAAATATAGAAAAAGTCAGCCCTGCTCGGGATTAGCGGGGATAGTTGTCAAATTAATTGAAGTTTTTTTTGAGAAGAAAAAAAAAATTGCGAACTTCGAAAAAATGACGATTTTACTTAAAAAAAACCGATTATTTTATATAATTGATCATGTTAAATTTTTTTCGTGTATTTTTTCGAAAAGTTAATTCAAGAACAAAAATTTTAAAAAGAAAGAGGTACCCAAAAGTCAATTTCTAAAAAAGTTATGGCTATTTGAAAATAAAAAAGCCATTTTTTTGAAAAATTTATAACTTTTTTTGGGTTGGATAAAAAAATTTAAAAAAATTCTCAAAAATGTCTTTCAAAGGGTAGAAAAGAATAGTAAAGTTTCTGCTGAATCTAAAGGGGTCGGGTTCAACCATAACGATTTACATTGAATAGTCTATACATATATATATAATAGCAGAGTATATATATATATATATATATATATATATATACACGTTTGAACTATCGTTATTTTCGAGCTTTTCTTAACTAGTTAAGAGATATTAAGACAAAACTCTGAGTAAATTCCGAGATGAGGGCTAATGGAAAAGATTGATTTCTATGAAATCTACCTAATTACACAGTATCATGTAATGTTACCAAAAAATTTTAATTATATTACACGAATTGTAATTCTACTTCACTGTTTTCCAATTTTAAAAACAATACTTTTCAGTTTTACAAAAATAAGACTGATGTATCAAAAAACAACAATGTCCTTCATATTTATTTTCAATAATTTTTAGTCTATGGTTGTTTGTTTTTGATAATAAATTCGATGCATCTTTTATCTTTGATAAATTTTAATACTACGCTCAAACGATTATTTCGAAATCAATATATTTGAATGAGTATATGTTAGACTTCAATTTTTATAATATTCAATGAATTACAAATAATGTAAAAGTTAGTTACTTTCCATCAATAAACAGCATCAAATAACACAAATAATGTAAATAATAAATAATAAGCCGTAATTCTCAATCACCATCTAGGATTAGCTTATAAGAATAATGAGATGTTGATCCACGTATCGTTCGTACGGCGTAGGGCGTTAGGTATCAGTCTGGCAAGCGCGTGGCTCGCGTTCGATTCTTAGTAAGGGTAAATATTATTTTCATTTTATATCATCTGAGTTTTAAAAATTGAGTCTACATGAGATGCAAAATCTAGTAAGCGCATCATAAAAATAAAATGACAACAAATATTAAATAAAATCTTTCTTTTTTATTATTTTAATTCAAGAAAAGTATCGTCATTTTACGAACTTAGCTAAACTAAAAATATTTGTAAAGTTATAGAACCGTTTTTTAAAATCAGTAGCCTCATAGAGCTATATTAAAGTGTTTCAAAAAAAA
>NW_025403294.1:0-1505 GCF_020080835.1 Cotesia glomerata
CTCTAAGATTAATTCAATAAAATATCATCTATTTATTAAGTATAAAAATTATTCTAAACAATTATCTAGGATGTCGCAATCGATGTCGTACGACGATTGATTTACGACACAGTGTCACCTTGAGTGGATGTTCGGTGTCTAAGTCGGACGACATCTTTATTCCCAAGTCCAGATTTTGTTCTAAATTTTTTTTAATTGGAGTAGTATTGATCTATTCATTCTGTTTGGAGTTATTTATTTAATTTATATATTTATTCATTAATAAATATATCTATTTATTGAGTATAGAATCTTTTAAACAATTATCTAGGATGTCGCAATCGATGTCGTACGACGTGATCTACGAGACAGTGTCAACTTGAGTGATGTCGGTGTCCAAGTCGAACGACATCTATGATTCATTCCCAGATTGTCTCTAAGATTAATTCAATAAAATATCATCTATTTATTAAGTATAAAATTATTTAAACAATTATCTAGGATTTTGCAATTGATGTCGTACGACGTAATCTACGACACAGTGTTAACTTAAGTAATGTCGGTGTCTAAATCGGACGACATCTTTTATTCAAGTCCAGATTGTCTCAAAGATTCCATTCATTAAATAGTACCGATTAATTTATTTTTTTAATATTTTTTATTCATACATTTATTTGTTAATAAATATCTATTTATGAAGTTTAAAATTATTTAAACAATTATCTAGGATTTTTCAATTGATGTCGTACGACGTACTCTACGACACAGTGTAAACTTGAGCGATGTCGTTGTCTAAGTTGAACGACATCTATCATTCAATCTTAGATTGTCTCCAAGATTTATTTAATAGAATAGTACCTTTTCATTTAGTATAAGATTAGTTAAGCAATTATCTAGGAAGTCGAGATTGGTGTCTTACGACATCATCTACGACACAGTGTGAACTCGAGTGATGTGGGTGTTTACGTCGAACGACAGCATTTATTACTCTGTTTTCGAGTGTCTAAAAATTTTTTTTCCCTGGTTATTCCCATTTGATTAGGCAATTTTAACTAAATAATGTAATGAATCTAAAAGTCGCAACTAATGTCGTACGACAAAGGTCCGATATTATCTGAGCTAGGGAGCTATCCAATTATTATTATTTACACCGCTCAAGATATATTCTCATCTTTCTGACTTTCGAAATATTTATTAGATTGAAGTTACTTTGATATCATTATTCTATGATAGCTTTTCCTTCAATTGTTAGTACGACGTCGTAGTGACGCACACTACGACGTCGAAGTCGTCCACCAGGGTATTTGAAAATAAAGAAGCCATTTTTTTTTTAAATTCATAACTTTTTTGAGGTTGGACTAAAAAATTTGAAAAAATTCTCAAAAATGTTTTTTAAAGTGTAGAAAAAGATGAAAAAGTTTCAGCAAAATCTAAAGGGGTCGGGTTCAAAAGTTTTCGATTTGGTACGGAATACCCCATATATTATAAATATTAGGGTGATTTTTTTACAACTATTTTTAACTTCT
>NW_025403295.1:0-1505 GCF_020080835.1 Cotesia glomerata
ATTTTCAATGGGAAATATTCACATGCCTTGGTCGAGGACGTTAATTAATATTAAAAGCTCAAACTTTCAGGGAATTTTTTTTTTGGGTATTTCCAACAAGAATTCACGATGGGACCGAAAAAAAAAAAAATAAAGTAAAAAAAAAAATCACCCTAATGTATATATATATATATATATATATATATATATATATATATATATATATATATATATATATATATATATATATATATATATATATATATACTAGCTGACCCGGCAAACGTTGTTTTGCCATATAAATAATTTCCTAGTAAATTCTAGTGTAGACAAAAAATAGCTTACTTATTGTAAGTATGTATGTATGTTAGAATGTGTGTATTGTATGTATGTAAGAATGTGGTATATGCGTGAAATAAGCATGGAGCGCTGTGAACGATGAGGGAATATAAAAATAACAAAAGGCAAACATTATTTTTAAGTTATTATAATTTATTCCTTAAAATTATATATCATTAATTAAACAATTACGACAGTAACACTATTAAACAATATCAATCTCTTAATGTTATAGCGTGAACAATATTTTTTGTTAGTCCATGTTTAGCTAACACAAACAAACTGGATGGTTTACCCACTCGAGAGCAAGCCACGTATAATTGTCCGTGTGAAAAACATGGTGTTCTCAAATCTAATCCACAAACAGACATCGTTTGACCTTGGGATTTGTTGATAGTCATTGCAAATAAAATTTTTATTTTCCAAGCTATAGCTCCTACAGACCCCAAATTTAGTAAGAGTCTTCTACATATAATATAGAAATTATTTAAGAACGGACTTTACAACGAATTACCTTCAATAAGGATCGCGGGGGTGGGTGTTAACAATAAAAAATCTTAATTTCCAAAATATAGCTTCTAAAAACTCTAAATTTGGTAAAAATCTTTTATTTCTCATGTAGAGATCATCTCACAATGAACTTCAATAAAGACTATTTCCGATAGGAATTGCGGGGATGGGTGCTAAAATCTAAAATTTTAATTTCCAAACTGTAACTTCTACAGATTTTAAATTTGGTGAGAATCTTCGTGTATGATGTCAAGTTCAGCTAAGAATGGATTTTCTCGAATTCTAAACCTAGAAGGGATTGCGGGGGTGTTAACAATGAAAATCTCTCATTTCCAAACAAAAGTTTCTATGGACTTGAAGTTTTGTTGAAACCTTTTGTTTATAATGTAGAAATTTTCTCGAATAGGATCTTATGAAATTCCTCTCCCATATAAGAGTGTGGGAGTGATAATTGTCAAAAAATTTATACTTTTCAAATACAGTTCCTACAGATATAGAATTTGATAGAATCGCAAGAGAAACAGGAACTTACGGGAATGGCCTCCAAGGCCAACGGATTTAAATATTTTCCTTTTTTAATAATTATATTTTCTCACAACAATCGTCTCTTTGGCAGCGGCAAAAAAAGTCATTGTAAGGTTTCCAAAATTTAACTTTACATGTAGCTATTCACTCAA
>NW_025403296.1:0-8312 GCF_020080835.1 Cotesia glomerata
ATCTTGTCAATCACTGACATTTTTAAAGAGATATAAGCTCATCCCGACGTTACACTCATCAAGACTTTTATTTGAAGTACCCCACATCAATTTTCCTTATATTTTATATATTTATATATACTCATATATAAATATATATGAAGAATATATAAAAAATGCATGTGGGTACTCAAATGAAAGCTCTTGATGAATGTAACACTCAGGAATGAGCTTATATCTTTAAAATATATAATATATATATGTATAAATGAAAAATATATCAAAAATGCATGTAGGTACTCAAATAGAAGCTCTTGATAGGTGTAACATCAAGATGAGCTTATATCTTTCAAAAATGTCAATAGTTAAGAAATTGCCACCGCAATTAAACAAAAGTCATTATTTAAAAGAAAACAAAATTTTATTTGCAAATAATTTTATAAAAAATATCAATCCACGGAAAGCCATAAAATAGGAAATTTTAAAAATGATTTTTTGTAAATACTCTTACATTTTCTCTTATACAATCAATTAGAAGAAATTTTATACGAAATTTAATAAATAAATTTTTCATAAACTATCAAACAATACATCGAGGTATTGACAAGACTAAGAAGCTAACCGCTGAAGCAAGACCAGCAGCCTAGAACTTAATCCTCATTTGGTGGAGATCACAGAGGGTGATCAAGAATAACAGTATTAGCTTGCGTCTAGTCCACAGAAGATTATATAACACAACAGACATAATACATATTGTATAATAGAGTAAGAGTAAGTGTATATATTAAACGAGGAGAGTGGTCGTTGCGTTCATTAATATTTCATTTAATTGCTTATCGTTCTCCAGGACAGCTCAGTCCTTCTGCCCTGGAGGCATCGTTACTAGCTCTGTTCTCTGTTCCCAAGAGCCTTGGTCGCTATTTACGCTGGAGGCGCCATACCCAGGCACATTGTCTCTTGCTTGCCTCCAGCAGCAGCTCCGCCAAAGGAATTCACTCTTTTCTCTCTCCAGTTTCTTCTCTTCTTTCCTCTTACGTAGACTTTACTATGCAGCTCTCCGGCATCTACATCTACATCTGGATGATTCTGGACGCTATGCCCCGTCTACCCGGAGAACACGCTGGGAACAAAATCCCCGATTAAAATAAAAACCGCACTATCTCCGGCCGTTTCCGTCCCCAGGCAGCAACCAGCAACCAGCAACCTCGTCCCCGCCTGGAAGGGCGTGCCCTTTCTGCTGGCACCAGGTCGGGTCTCCCTCTGTGTGTCCTTCTCCTTCTCCAGGGCATCCTTCCAAGCGCGGCATTATTCCCGCCTGGCCTCAGGCTTTCACAATGGCTCTACCTTGCAATGGCTCTGCCTGCATTGCCTCAGGAATCATACCCTCACTCTTCTTATTTCTCATTCTCTTCTTCGTCATCGTCTTTATTTTTATATTGTATACAGTTTTTTTTTGCTTTTTTGTACATACAGTAAAGCTTGATAACTTTAAATTTCTTAGGCAGAGAAAGGGGTTTATAAATAACGCGTTAAATGACAGTTTTCTTTTCTGTACTGTATTAAACGAAAAATTCCTGTTTGATCCAGCTTCGCTGATTTTTTATTCATTAGAATTGACAATTATTAAATCTATATTATTAAGAAAAATCGATTATTGTAGTAAAATTTATTGTCTTTGCAAAAGGTCTTGATTTTAATTTGATCCGTTTCGAGGGTTTCATTTCATTCTCACTGATAGTTAATTTATTATGATAAGTATTTAGGCTGCATTTTTAAAATACTCTATTTCTAGATACTTAATTAAGAAATGACCTTTTATCTTGTGAAATATTGAAGTTTTTAAAGATATAAGCTCATCCCGACATTACACTCATCGAGACCTTTCATTTGAGTACCCACATCAATTTTTCATATATTTTATATATATTACATATATGTATATATGAAAAGTATATCAAAATGCATGTGGGTACTCAAATGAAAGCTCCTGATGAGTGTAACATCGGAATGAGCTTACATTTTTAAAAATATCAATAATTAAGAAATGACCTTTTTTCTTGTGAAATCTTGACATTTTTAAAGATATAAGCTCATCCCGTTGTTACACTCATCAAGACCTTTCATTTAAGTACCCACATCAATTTTTCATACATTTATATATATATAATATATATGTATATATAAAAATATGTCAAAATGCATGTGGGTATTCAAATGAAAGCTCCTGGATGAGTGTAATATCGGGATGAGCTTACATCTTTAAAAATATCAATAATTAAGAAATGACCTTGTATCTCATGCACGGTTGACATTTTTAAAGATATAAGCTCATTCCGATGCTACACTCATCGAGACCTTTCATTTGAGTACCCACATCAATTTTTCATATATTTTATATATTTATATATATTATATATATAAATATATGAAAAAATACTATAAAAATGCATGAGGGTATTCAAAATGAAAAGCTCTTGATGAGTGTAACGTCGGGGATGAGCACTTATATCTTTCTAAAAATGTCAAAATTTAAGAAAGTGCAATTTAACAAAAGTCATTATTAATAAAGCAAAAATTTTATTTATTTATAGTTCATTAAGTCACGGCAGTCACATAGTGACTGCAAAGTTGCTAGTTTTTGATTAAATAAAAATAATAAAATAGTACTTTTTAGTTTAAAGAATTAAAAATAAAAAATTCAGAGATTTTCAAAATAAAAGTTTCCAAATAAATGACAATTTATTTTATTTTTAATGATTTCAGTAGTATAGCGCCATCACTGTACTCAATAATAACAACATACTTCATTTGACTTCTTACAATCTTTTGCTTTTTTCAGGGATGAATTGATATTCTTGGATTGCAAGATGACATACACTCTCACCTCTCCCGAATGGTGACATAGGTTTTGGAACTCGTTTTTCAATAAAAATTTTTTTCTTTTTCATTAACAATTTACAATTATTATTTATATTTTTAATTTTCTTTAGGAATTAAATACCTTATAGAACAACAGGTTAACCCATTGGTACAAAATATTGATCGTACTACTGTGTAACTGGTTCCTCGCATGCTTCAGCTTCTTTAAGACAATTTCTTCAGGGTGGGCACATTTCTTGTCCAGCTGAAACTATATTTCAAGTTTTTTATTAATAATAGTTATCATTTATTTAGATTAATAAATTTCAGTGTCAAGGCAAAAGTCGTGTAGAAAAAAAAAATATTTAAAATATTAAAAAGACAAAAAATTTGACATATTTTTCAAAATATGTCAATTTTTTATCACTATTTATCAATTTTTTTAATAGATATATTTTTTTAAAATTTTCAAGTAAAAATTCTACATTTATTATTCAATTCTTTATTAAGAAATACATATAAAACTCTATAAATATAATTTATTAAATTATAATTTTTGTAATTGATTAAATTGCAATCATAAAATTAATATTGAAAAAATTTCTTTTAGATAAAAAAAAGGAAAAGAAATTAAAAAATTTTTTGAAAAATAATTTTAAAAATAAAAACAAAATAATATATTACTTATTAAAAAACTAAATATACATATTACAAAAGTATTATCTTTCAGTAAGATAATTTGTATACAAAAAGCATAATCATATATTTATCAAATATCGCAAGTGATTTTTAGAAGCTAATACATTACGACTCACTATTGACTTATCTACAAAGTTAAAATTCAAATAAAAATTAAAAAAAAAAATAAAACTAACCTTGAAGATATGCAGAAGCGAGAATAACAACGAAAATAGCAATGAATCCTTTCATTTTTAAAATAATTAATAGTGTTGTCCGAAAGACTGCCGACGTTTCAATGATGATACTTTCAATGCTCACCGTTATATAAACGCACGCATCGTTGTCACATTATTTGTATCAGTTCGTTACAAATACATACATACATATACATATATTAGTACAACAATTATAGATATACCGTGCAAATTTGAAGTAATAATAATGATAATAAAAGCAACATATCGCAATGATTATTCATATTGTAAAATAAAAGTCAAACAACAATATTTCATGAGATTATCAGTGGCAATAACAATGAGGTACATTAATGATTTATGCCTCTTCATAACTTGTTGTAGAGTTGTAAATTATCTGAAATGAGGAAATAAGTAAATATACTTATTAATCAAGACAAATATTTGAAAATAGTTTCATAATATAATTTAATTTTTTTTTAATAAGAAAATTCATTTCTTCATTATTTTGTTGAAATTATAAAGAAGACAATTTGTCAGTGATTTTATATCTTATAATATTGATTAATAATTAATATTTCATGTTAATAATTAAAAAGGCGCATAAAAAAATTTTTTCTTCTAATGAAAAACAAAAAAAAATAAAGTTCTTAATTATGATCGAAAGCGCGAACAAAAAAAAATTTATTTTTCAAATTTTTGGTCAAGAAATTAAAAGTTTCAAATTTTGACTATTAAAATTGAAAATTTTTAATTTTTAGCTTCGAAAATTGAAAATTTAAAAAAATTTGAAATATTTTGAAATTTAATTGAATTTTTTTTCAATTTTTGAAGCTAAAATTTCAAAATTTTCAATTCGTAAAACCGAAAATTGGAAAAAAATATTAAAAAAAAATTTTTTTAAGTCAAAAGGGCCTCAAAAATATTTATTTCTAATTTTTTTTGACTGAAATTTGAAAATTTTTAATTTTTAAAAAAGACAATTGAAAAAAAAATTTTTTTTTAAGTCAATGGGACCTCAAAAATATTTATTTTTTAACTTTTTGCTAAAAATTAAAATCTTCAAACTTATAACACTGAAAATTGAAAATTTTTAATTTTTGGCTTTGAAAATTGAAAATTAAAAAAAATTTTGAAATCAAATTGAATTGTTTTTCAATTTTTGTAGCTAAAAATTCAAAATTTTCAATTCTTAAACAGAAAATTAAAAAAAAATTTTTTTTAAGCCAATAAGGCCTCAAAAATTTTTATTTATATTTTTTTTAAATAAAATTTTCAATTCTTAAAACAGAAAATTGAAAAAAAAATTTTTTTTTAAGTCAATAAGGCCTCAAAAATATATTTTTGACTGAAATTTCCTAAAATTCTTAAATTAATTAGAGCAAAAAAAAAATTTATACGTCCTTAATTTTGACATTAATAATCCAAAAAATAAATTAATAAAAAATATTTAAATAACCAAAAGAAATAATTCAAAAGAAGAAATAAAATAAAAAATAAAAAAGGCAACTTATCAGCTAACAAATGGTTTCCTTTTCCTAAAACTGTGAAGATAAAATAACAGCGACAGAGATATTAAATACAGGAATAAAAGTGAGATTAAGATTAAATTTAAGTTGACGTTTGACGTAGAAGACTTTTCCATAAATCGTATTTGCGAAAGAAGAGAAAAATAAGTTTGCCTCAAACAAAAGATAAAAGAGTTCAAGAGGAAATCAAGGGAATCACCGAAGAGATACTGGGATCGGGACGCCAGTACCAGTTTAACTGAATGAGTACATAACTTACTGATCAGATGATCAGTTGATGGTGAGTCATTACTGTCCTTACTGTCAATCAATTTGTACGATTTCTCGTAAATACTCGGAGAAAGTCTTAACTTTTTTATCATTATTTTCTGATTCAGATTATTTTTTTCTTTTTTTTTTTTTTTCTGATTTGCAGAGTATAGAGCCTATGGCGACAGGGTTGTTCTTTCGATTGAACCTATGAGAAATAAGTTTAAGATAAGTGCATCTTTTTATGCCTATACATATATATATATATATATATATATATAACACCTATATATATATATATATATATATATATATATATATATATATATATATATATGCTGCTATATATATATATACTTAGCTTTTACAAGAGGGTGAGGTGAGGATGATAGGGAGGTTCAAAAGGTCGAGAGACGATCGTTTTGGTTTCTCGTGCGAGCACAAACTGCGTTTGGTTCCTCAGAAGCATCTCCGTAAATGTGCCGAGGCGAGATCGATCTTTTGCTTGGGATTTTTTCAAAATTGCCCCGAAGCTAATATCGTCTCGATCCCATCGATTCTACCTAAGGGAATTAGATTTATCACTTCATCTACTTTATTATTGTTATTATTTCCTTTTTCTTTTTTTATTATCTTAATATTTATTATTAAATTGTTGATTTTTATGACTTTATTACTCTATTTTTGTTTTTCAGCTTCTTCCGGTCATCGAGACATATCAATATTTTGTTGGGAATTTTTATAAATATTTATAGTGAAGATCATAAAATATCGAGGTTAATCGTTGTAGGTGGTGCATCAACCTCAGTTATGAAATAGTTCACTTGGTAATATTTAAGTATGTAACATTAGAAATCTCAAATTAGTTATTTTTTTTACAGTGGAAGATTTTTTATGATGAAAAGTTATTAAATAATTATTAAATTTATGCCACATTGTTGAAAAATTATTTATTAAGACCTCTATAAGGAATATTAAGAAAATTATTTTAAGAGAAAATTAAGTAGTAAAAATGATTATCTAGTTATTGAAGAATTTTTTTAATTAACTATCAATTTATTTACTTGTGATAAAATGAACTGTACTTTCTTAAATATTGACGTTTTTAAAGATATAAGCTCATCCCGATGTTACACTCATCAAGAGCTTTCATTTGAGTACCCACATGCATTTTTGATATATTTTTTATATATATGTATATATAATATTTATAAATATATAAAATATATGAAAGCTGATGTGGGTACCAAATGAAAGCGTCCCATTGCGAAAGTGTAATGTAGGGGTGAGCTTATATTGAAAATGTCAATAGTTCACAAGAAATTCTGTTAAATTGCACTGTACTTTTTTAAATATTGACATTTTAAAAGATATAAGCTCTCATTCCGATGTTACACTCATCAAGAGCTTTCATTTAAGTACCCACATGCATTTTGATATATTTTTTATATATACATATATAGTAATAGTATAGAAATATATAAAAAATTGAGTGTGTATTCGAAAGCAACTCTCAATGAGTGTAATGTCAGGGTGAGCTTATATCTTTAAAAATGTCAATAGTTTTCTTCAAGAAACAAGGTCATTTCTATAATAATGACTTTTGTTAAATTACACTTGGTACTTTCTTAAAATCGATATTTTTTTAAAGATATATAAGCCTCATCCCGATTGTTGATGGCACGGTAGTCAATAGTTTCATTTGAATACCTTCATGCATTTTTGATATGTTTTCATTTATACATATATATGATACAGATAATATATATAAGGATATGAAAAATTGATGTGGTACCCAAATGACAGGTCTCGATGGAGTGTAATATCGGAATGAGCTTATATCTTTAAAAGTGTTAATAGTTCTCAAGAAACAAGGTCATTTTCTTAATAATGACTTTTGTTAAATTGCACTGTACTTTTTAATATTGACGTTTTAAAGATATAAGCTCATCCCGATGTTACACTCATCAAGAGCTTCATTTGAGCAGAACTCACATCAATTTTTCATATATTTATATATATCATATATATGTATGTATTAAAATATATCAAAAATTGATGTGGAGTAACCAAATGAAAGCTCTTGATGAGTGTAATATCGAGGAGTGATATCTTTAAAAAATGTCAATCGTGCACATGATACAAGGTACGCTTTCTTAATAAATTGACTTTTGTTAAATTGCACTGTACTTTCTTTAACTATTGATGCTTTTAAAATATAGAACTCATCCCGATGTTACACCTCATCGAGACCTTTCATCTCAAGTACCTACATAGTATTTTTATATATATATATATATATATATATAGTATATATATATATATATATATATATATATATATATATATCGTATTTGTGAAATAGTAAATATAAGTAAAATATATGAAAAATTGGCTGGGTACTTTAAATAAACAGTGTCTTTTAATGAGTGTAACATCAGGATGAGTTTATATCTTTAAAAAATGTCAACATTATTTCAACAAGATACAAGGTCATTTCTTAATTAAGCTATCTAGAGATGGAGTATTATTCTGAATGCAGCCTAAATACTTATCATTATAAATTGACTACATTGGTATTGAATTTTGCTTATTCTCTTCATAATATAGATATTATTATAAAATCTAAAAAATTATTTTTTTAAACTTTTCCTCACGCCGAAGTTACAGCATAAATAATCAAAATTAAAAATTTTGGATTTTATTAAATAATGACTTTTTGTTAAATTGCACTGTGTACTTTTTAAATATTGACATTTTTAAAGATATATAAGCTCATCCCGATGTTACACCTCATCAAGAGCTTTCATTTGAGTACCCA
>NW_025403297.1:0-1503 GCF_020080835.1 Cotesia glomerata
TGTGACAGCACTGCACTTAAAGGAAGTTTGGACGCGGTTTAACTGGCAGGCCACGTATTAATTTTAAGTATCTTAGAAAGTCGTATTCTCAAAGTTCTAATTTGCTCTGCACTTAGGCGAGAATTCGGCCAGTAAGTAAATTCATAGAGAACCGGAATCTCAAAGTTCTAATTTGCTCTGCACTTAGGCGAGAATTCGGTCATTAAGGTTATTCCAAATTTCTTAAAAGCTAGTTTTGCGCACTTTACCCTACGGGGGACTAGAGGACGTTAGCTCAATCAAATTATTAAAATTCATTAAATTAAATTACGTTAAAATTAAATTTGTGAAAGTGTAAGTTTTGGCGTTCATAAAAATAAATCTAAATAAAAGTGAAATCAGTTTAAATCAGTTCATTTCACAAAATAAGAAGCCCGTAAAATAAGCAGCCCAATTCCATCCTAATCCATCCGCTGCAAGGACCAATCAGAGGGCCCAATCCAGGAAAAGGCGCTAACAGCAGCCCCGGAGTCACGGATCCGGTAATAACTAAAAATCCTGCAAAGAGTAAGTACATCTATTTTTAATAAAATCCGTAATCAGTCTCAAACGAAGGCGTGGTAAATTCGTCCGTCGAAAACGTCCCACATAAATAATTAAACAACGGAATTAAAAACTCCGTTGCGTATTCTTTAAACCGTTAGTCCAAACCTCCACCGTTTACGCTACCACTTAAACGCCCTTGGACATAACATACTGCTCTTAAATTTTTTCTATTTAAGAGTTTAACTGGAAATTACGCACAGTCGATCTATTAATTATATAATATTAATATTGATTATTATAATTAATAGTTCATCAGAATTATTGTTATAATTAATTCTTAATTATTATCATTAATATTATAATTATTATATTATTATTAATTATAACCCGTCTGCTTTGCGACTGGAAAATTATAAACAGTCTGCTTTGCGACTGGAAATATTTAAACCGTCTGCTTTGCGACTGGAAATTTATAAACCGTCTGCTTTGCGACTGGAAATATTTAAACCGTCTGCTTTGCGACTGGAAAATTATAAACCGTCTGCTTTGCGACTGCAAATATTTAAACCGTCTGCTTTGCGACTGGAAAAATTTAACTCGTCTGCTGTGCGATTAAATAAATAAAAATAATTACACACGTAATTTTTTTATTAGTTTTATTAATTTATTATATTATAAATTATTATTTTAGTGGTTTATTCAAGCTTTACAAACAGCTTGTCATTTATATAATTTCAAATTGAAGCTTTTAAAAAGCTTCTTATTTGTATAGTTTTAAATAAATAAAATTTTTTTTTAATTCGTTTTATTTTCTTATTGAGGATTCTTTTCAAATATTCCTAACTTGATATTATTTGATACTTTTGTTTTTTCAATATACTATTCCAATTAAAAAATGATACCTCTTAATAAATCAGATTTCGCTATTATTAGCAATAATCATTTATTAGAAGATAAACATATTGATTATTTTGCTTT
>NW_025403298.1:0-1502 GCF_020080835.1 Cotesia glomerata
TTCGTTTGAGTACCCACATCAATTTTTCATATATTTAGTATATTTATATGGGTGATTCTCTGTAAGGACGTCTTAAATCTGTACAAAATTGTCCGACCAAATTATTTTTGATTTTATTAGAATAAAAATTAACAAGGGCTACAAAACTATCAGCTTAATTATAATAAATAAACAGCCGAATTAATTTTTGCTTTTTCGATATTTGTGTATTTTTTGCCATATAACATGACAGGGGACGGATTTTTTTTATCAAATTGAAAAAAATCAAGCAAACTATTTCAATGCATCCAACTTTTTAAGTTCTCAATGAATGTTTACATTAATTAGAATAATATTAAGACTTATGGATCCAATTTTATAAATAAATTATAAACAAAAATAGCTGCCAGGGGACTGAGTTTTGAAGTGGCCCAGACACATATTTCCAGCACAAACGGTGCTTTGACACTAAATAAAATGGCGATAAAGCGCTAACAGCCCTATGGTTATTAACTCAAGGCTAGTTAGATCCTTATAAACCTTACAAAAGGTAAAATAACACGTTGGATTTTTCTTTTTTTGGCTTTGAACTTCTGGCAGGGGACTGATCTTAAAATGCCTGGGACAAACTTTGATTTAATGAATTTAATGAAACAAATTAACTTTCGGTACTTTTTATTGAAGAAGATTGTTAGTTAACTAATTAAGTTTATAAACATTATGGACCAAATTATATATTATTGACGAATAACTTAAAATTTAATCTTAAAGTTTTAATTTTGGGAATGGGACAGCCCAGGGAACTGACATTTCGGTGGTTTACGAATTTATAGCAAAAAAACCAAAATTTATTCCATTATAGTTTTCAATGCCCCAAATAGAAATGTTTATTTACTTTCGTAATAAATTTTTTTTAGTAACAAAATAACAATTTTTCTAATAAAAAAATGCCTGGGACAGCAAAAAACATCCTTACAGAGAATCACCCATGTATATTATATATATGTATATATGAAAAATATATCAAATATGGATGTGGGTACTCAAATGAAAGCTCTCGATGAGTGTAACATTCTAATGAGCTTATATCTTTAAAAATGTTAAAAATTTGAAAATTATATTGTATTTTATCAACTAATGATATTTTTAAAGATATAAGCTCATCCTGATGTTACACTCATCAAGACCTTTCATTTGAGTACCCACATCAATTTTTTATATATTTATATATATTATATATATTTATATATGAAAAATATATCAAATATGCATGTGGGTACTCAAATGAAAGCTCTCAATGAGTGTAACATTGTAATGAGCTTATATCTTTAAAAATGTCAATCATTAAGAACTTACATTGCTATCTTGTCAACTATTGACATTTTTAAGTATATAAGCTCATCCCGACATTACACTCATTGAGACCTTTAATTTGAGTACCCATATCAATTTTTCATATATTTTGTATATTTATATATACTATATATATGTATGTATGAAAAATATATTAAAAATGCATGTGG
>NW_025403299.1:0-1501 GCF_020080835.1 Cotesia glomerata
TGCTCTTCCTGTGTGTGTGTGTGTGTGTGTGTGTGTGCGTGTGTGTGTGTGGATGTATGTAAACCTCTTATAACTTTTGAACGGCTTGATCGATTTGATCGCAGTTGGTGCCATTCAAAAGGGTTTGAATAAACTTAGATTTTGTATATACTTTTGAACCGGTAGATTCGGACCGGTAGATTTTGAGAAATCGCAAAAAAACTACAAAAAAAAAATTTTTTCACAAGTGGTTTTTTTGAAATAACTTTCAAACAGCTCTACCGATCAATTCCAAAAATTAATCAGCTCTTAACATCAAAAAACCACGTTGATCGCCGCTAGTCCGGTCAAAATCGGTTGATTCGTTCGTGAGTTATCGTTGACGAAAGAAAATAGAAAAAAGTGTTTTTTCGAAATTACTCCGAAGTTTTCCACTCTATCAATATGAACTTAAAAATTCTTTATGAAGCTTAAAAACTGCGTCGAATGCCACAAACCGCGTAAAAATCAGTTCATTCATTCAAATGTTATTGCGATTTGAAAATTAAAAAAATAGTGTTTTATCAAACTTCTATCAAACTTTTGAGCTTTAAGAGCTCAAAAGCATACAAAAACTATTTTTTTGAGCTCGGAGAGCTCAAAATAATACACAAATTGTATTTATGAGCTCGAAGAGCTCTAAAACGTCATAAGTGCAATTTCAAGCGTTTAGGTATAGAATTGGCGGGAAGTTTCAGGGATGGCCTTTAGGGTAAACCGTTTTCCTAATTTTTTTTTTTGAACAATGAAAGTAATTATTATTTATATTAATAAACATAAAAAATGAGGAAATAATTTATCACCAACAAATGCGCATAATAATAGATTAGCAATATCTAAAATTTTTTTTAATAACTCATTTAAAAGATCGTTTAGTCATTTATAAAATCGACTAGAATGTTTATTTTCGTATCTCTAATAGTTTAAAAGTTATGTTAGTTTTTTAGTAGTCAACCAAAGCAGCCGCTGCAACTTTTGTAGCACGTGTTTTTTAAAAGTACAATAAAAAATTGAAAAAAAATTTTTTCTATACTTTGTTATATATGGTTATTTTTGTTAATTTTAGAAGTTTTAGAAAAAAAATATAAAAATGTTAAAAATTTGTTTATAAGAAATCCGTAAATTAATAAACAATAGAATTGTTGATAAAAAAAATTTTTTTTGTTACTTTATAGAGGACTGTCAATTATGATTTTTAGAAAAAAAATAATTTCTTAACTAAACATTTAAACAATAGAAATATAAAAAAAACGATTATAAACAATTAAAAATTGTTATTAAGGAAAAATTTTTTTTTTTTAACATCATAATATCCACAGATTCGGTAGAATCTGGCGCCAAGTTCCGTTCAAATCCGTTGTAAACGGAGCGCCAGACTACCGAGTGTGTTTACCGTAAGCAGAACGATATTTTCAGGTTGAAAAATTTTATTCATTCTACAGACCTTTTTTTTTTTCAACGATACTCTATAATAATACGTTAT
>NW_025403300.1:0-1500 GCF_020080835.1 Cotesia glomerata
ATATATATAACATATATATATATATCGTCGGTGATACTCGCAATACCATGGCGCTAACGTCCAAAAGCTGACAGTGTCAAATCGGCGGAATCTGAAAATTTTTTGCTCAAAATTTAGTGCTCATTTAGTGCAATTTTGGTGCTTAAATCGCGAATTTAATGCTGTTTAGAATAAAAAGAAAATCTATTAAATGGTAGCTTTTGATAAAGCTATCATTGTAACGGTCAATTATGATAGTAGATCCATGCTAGTGTTCTCAACAATGATATTAGAAATTAGTGCTCAAAAAGTGCGTTCATGATCGACAATGAAATTATATTGCCAGTAGATGAGATATCTAGAACAAATATTATTTTATTTTAGTAAATAGCAATGCTGAAAAAACAATAACTGAACATGAAAATATCGAATAAGATAAATTATCATGGTTAACGAGATTTAAAAACAAAAAGAAAATTAAGTGCTCATTAAGTGCTACACATAGGAACAATAAAACATCAATAATTAAATTGTTTAAATATTTTTATAATACAAACAATGCTAACCTGACACATTGACAGCTTTAAACATCATAAAAAAGTCAACTGGCGTGGAACAGCTCATTATTTATTTAACAATAATTAAGTGCTCATTCAGTGCTACAAGTATAAATGATAAAATATCAACAATTCAATTGTTTAAATCTTTTTATAATCCCAACAATGCTGACCTGACACATTGACAGCTTTAAACACCATAAAAAAGTCAACTGACGTGAAACAGCTCATTATTTATTTAACAATAATTAAGTGCTCATTCAGTGCTACAAGTATAAACGGAAAAATATCAACAATTGAATTGTTTAAATATGATGCTCTGGCTTTTACATCTAATTTTATCTATAATAATATGATTCCAATAGACCTACGGTACTAACCTTCTTAGATCTTGCAAAAGCATTTGACAGCAAATCAAATTTTGCTTATTTTTTGGGGGTTTTGCAATTTACTCGAGATTGAAGCCTAGGACTGGCCTAAACTTACTTGAAATTCGTGTTTAGCGGGTCGAAAAACATGCCCGTAGATAGGTGGCGACCGATGTACAGACAACTTTTTTGTGCCGGTGTTATTAATAAAACTCACATATTGACAGCTGATCTGGGTAACACAAAGAAAATGTTAAAATCAACTTACTTTGTGTTACTCTCTAAACATGATTAGTGAAAATTAACTTGAATAAGTGAATATTCACTATTTCCAAGAATGTAATCGACCACTGGTTCGAAATATTGAATATTCACTTATTCAAGTTAATTTTCACTAATTCATGTTTAGAGAGTATGGATAACATTTAGAGTGTGTAGAAATCTGAGAATCAGCCGATGAAAGTTTTAACATATTTTTGTGTTACTTTTAACATACAATTATGTTGATTTTATCAATACAAACAGTATGTGTAGAATTAACATAAATGTGGGAGTACTTTTCCACTCTCGGAAATTTTTGCGTCAACCACCGTACT
>NW_025403301.1:0-1500 GCF_020080835.1 Cotesia glomerata
CATAGGTGTTTTTCACTCTAAACACCGCCATATCACTGCCTTTATGGACATACTTGCAAATGTATTTGATGCTCTTCACAGAACTGCAGAACTCAACATTAATATGAGCATTGTATATTTTGCTCAGCAGGGGCGAATATGGTACGACCCAACGATTGTCAATATCAATGTCTGTGTTAGCTGATGTTTTTAATAAATGATTGTCCGCCATTATCTGGATTGCGCTTCGACGATATATTGGATATCCGTCGACATTTGTGATTGTATCGTTAGTGAAATCTTTTAAGGGAAATTTTTGCCCTGCATCTTCCATCTGACATGCAAGGTGATGAACGATTAAAAAGCACCGCATGGGCCATGAATCATGTTTGCTGTAACAATATCAAACAGCAATCGATCAGTAGACGGATCGGGAATTTCTGCAGAAATTATATTATCTATTTCTTCAGGACGGATTTTGTCGATTAACCATACCAAAATGTGGGCATGAGGTAACCCTCGCTTTTCCCACTCAACCGAATACAGCCAGCAACGTGTGGGACCGAATACATTTGATTTAGTAATAAAATTTATTAATGACTTCAGCTTTTGTCTAAACACACATGCTGTAATGTCATGGCAACAGCAAAGATGTAATCTCTGGCCATTTTGGATTACATGTGAACGTGATAAATAAACACGGTCGCCCATATTCGCGCACGAAAGTCAGAGCATCCTGTATATACTCTTGCATATGACGTGGACTGCCTACGTACGATGATGGTAGAATGACAGAGTTACCAATTTCGGCGGCGTCGGCGTTGTTGATAATAGCGTCTCGCAAGAGTTATTAATAATTAATTATATTCAATAATATTAGTTATTAATAAATAAATAATAAAGTTACTCGAGAATATATTTGATATGAGAGTTACACTGAGATAGTAAAAATGTTTAACTACTACGCTTGAAGCATAAACAATAATAATAGCCGAAAACTGTAGAGGTAAAATTCCTACTCCGTGCTGTTTACAGGGTAAGAAGTGACACCGGTAGACACATGGAGGGGATAACTTACCAAGTGATAATAATTGATGTTATCAAGCGGGATAGAAAATGATAAAATTATGAAAATGACTATTAAAAAGCAAGGGTTGGTGATAAAAAAGTGCAAATTTAGAGTTGTATGTATTTTTTAATGCCACATAATAAAAAAATAAAAAAAAAAATTTTATCAAAAAAATAAAAAAAAAATTTTTAGGGTGGACTCCCCTTATCACTTAGAGGTTATAAAAATAAATAGTAGCCGATTCTCAGGCTTACTGAATATGCATAAAAAATTTCATGAGAATCAGCTAAGCCATTTCGGAGGAGTATGGGAACGAACATTGTGACACGAGAATTTTATATATTAGATATATATATTGAGACACTGCAAAATGTCCCGATTTTATCAGCCTGGCGAACTACCCCAATGAGCCTCAAAACCTGAGCATTGATCCCACACTTTGATCTATTCAA
>NW_025403302.1:0-1499 GCF_020080835.1 Cotesia glomerata
AAACCACTTCCACCTCCCCCGGGATGCTAACAAAGCGCAGGGGAGAGGGAAGTCAGGTGGACCGAGAACTCCGTTGTCCATCTTACAGCAACAAAGAAAGTTAATTCTAATGTATTTAATCTCGTTATTTGTTAATAATTTATAAATACATATATAAAATACATATATATTTTATTTCATTCAGCTAAGAACGGATTTTACGAAATTTCATATCCATTATTTAAAATTGGATAAGAATATTTCTTCTTTCATGTAGACGCCAACTAAAAGTGGATTTAATGAAATTTTAACCTCACAAAAGGTTGCGGGCGTGTTATTCTTAAAAAATTTAGACTTTTAAGGTATAGATTTTATAAACTCAAAATTTAATACAAAAATTTCTTCAAATAATTAGTTGTAATGTTTAGAAAAACAACACAATAAATAAAAACTTAAGTAGAGTTAATTTCTACTGTCAATAAAAAATTCAATTTTTTAAAGAACTAACTTTGACGAAGTAATTACAGAAAATACCTAAAATTATACCATTCTATTTTGATCAAGAAAAATTGGACAATATTTTAAATAATTTTTCCATTCGTAAGACTTGTTGCTTGACTTATCAATATTCGTAAGTGTCACTTATATTTTAATTAATAAATTTACAATTTCTTCATGAAAAACAAATTATGATTGTATAATTATCTGAACAGTAAAAATTTTTCGTCATTTTGTAAAGTGTAAAACTTCTAGTGTTTAATATTTAATATTTTAGTGGGTTGATTTAACACAAACGTTTGTGTTGTTCGATCTATCCTTTTTAACACACAAAATATTATTCGGTGCCCTAAGTACCTAATGCTTTTTCAATGTTACATTAACATAAATCTGTATTACTTTTAACACAGAGCTGTGTTACTTCTTCGTTACACACAGATTGTGTTAAATGAATGAGTTACAAGAATTTACTCCGAGAAAAAAGGCATATTTTCAACAGTTGGGAAGTTATTGATTTCACCCCCTTTTCGAAAATCAGAGCTTTCAACGGTTTCGACGTTTTGAAGTCCTATATAGGAAGCTTTTCCGAATATTTCCGCGATGATGTCCGTATGTCTGTGTGTGTGTGTGTTTTTTTTTTTTTTTTTTTATAGAGGAGCGAAAAAAATCTTCCAAAGACACCGCTATCATTGAAAGATGATGGTCGGTAGTGTGGGATTTTTACCCACTAAAAAAAACTCCTCTCCCCTTTCCCCATAGATGTTTTAAGGAAGACTGGATCGGAACCGCGTTAGCATTACTTCAATTCAGTCCGTGTTGCGTCTCACGACGATTACTCTTGGTTACTAGTCTCTTTCTACGGTTTTAACTTCCGCTAAGAAAATCGAAGATTTTCAAAAATTGGGAAGTTATTGTTTTCACCCCGTTTTGCAAAAATCGAGTTTTCATCAGATCTCGGCGTTTGAAGGTCACAGGAAGCTTCCCTGACTATCCCCGCGAGGTTGTCACTATGTCTGTATGTA
>NW_025403303.1:0-1499 GCF_020080835.1 Cotesia glomerata
TCTTTATAACACGGAAAATAATGTGCAGTATCATTTACTACAAGATTTTAGTAAATGTTTCTGTAGTTACAAATATCATATAAGTGAATACAGTTACTCAATATGCGTCAAATTTTACTAAGTCAATAAGTTGAATTTACTCCAATCTTGCGGTAAATTCTACTGCACACTGCAATAACAAATACTCCACGTGGGAATTGAAAGTACTACAGAAGGAACCGTTCCCGCTATTTCGCCAATTTAGGGTTAGTCTCTTGTTAGTATACTCGTTTATTATAGCGTCTCATAAATAATCATCTGTAAATAAAATACTAAACGTCACACTGATAGAAGGATTTGTTTATAGTTAAAAATATTTGTTAATATTTAACAAATCATTTATTAGAGATCACTTTTTAGTCTTTAACAAATATTTATTAGTTTTAAATATTTAATATTTAAAAAGATTTATTAATATTTAATAAATTAATATTAGATTTATTAAATACAAACAAATTATTTTAAATACTAAGAAATATTTGTTTGATACTAAAAACTGGTCTCTAATAAATGATTTCTTAATTATTAACAAATATTTTTTAATACAAATAAATCCTTCAATTTTTATAAAAATAAAAAATTAAAAAAAAAAAAATATAGACATTTTTTTTAAATTCATACTTTTTTAAAACCCAAATATATTTAGGGTAATTATGTACAAGTAGGGTCCACCCTATTTTTGGCCATATCTAGGTGAAGCATTAACATTATTTAATTTTTTTATTCTGTTCGAGTTTTACGACGTATATATGATAAAAAAAATGTCGTGAGAGAAAATAAAGATTTCTCGACAGCTTTTTGCCGTCAAAAGTTGGAAAAAAAAAAAATTACTCTCATTTTGATGTTTTCTATTTTACCTTTTTGATGTTTTTAATATATTTTTTTTTTTTTTTTTTGAAAAAAAAAAAAAAAAAAGAACAATTAAAAAAAAAAAATGATCAATTTGATCAAAAAAAAAAAATATTATGGCCCAGCATGGATGAACCCCACTTGTAAATAATTACCATATTTATTATATATAAATAACTCAGTAAGTAATTTTTAATTATAAACTATAAAAATTTTAGGTTATATACCGTTTATTTTTATGCAATTGGTTAACCGCACATTAAGTAAATTGAACTACAATTAGAGTTACAAATACCGCATGCTGTAGCATATCTTACTTTTTACTACAGTTAACGCTTAACTACAATATTGGAGTAAATCTACCCACAGTTTGGAGTTGTCTTAGGTTATACTACAGCCTGCGGTAAATGGAACTACAGTTGTTGCCACTACCACAATTTATTTTCCGTGAATTTATAAATTTGTAATATCCTTTTCCAACACCACACGCGTGTGTCTAATACTAATGTGAAAATCAAAAATGTTTGAAAGTCACACAAACAAAACATTATCGATGTACGCTTTTATGCAATACAACTTGGAGATTGGCGAAAAATACTTGTATTTGATTT
>NW_025403304.1:0-1499 GCF_020080835.1 Cotesia glomerata
TTATAAATTGTTGTTGACCTTGAGTACCCACATGCTATTTTCATATATTTTATAAATATCATATATATAATAGACTGTGTCAAAATAACTTTTTATTTTTTTTTTCGATTGAGCGTATCTTAAAAGTTTCTTCAATATAAAAAAAAAATTCGCCTAAAGTTTGAGCTCAATATCTCAAAAATTGAACTGGCGCAAGGGGGGGGTCCCCTTTCCCATTTAAATAACATTGTAAAATTTCTTTTTTTTTTTATTTTTAAAATAACTGTGCGAATAAAATTTTTTTTTCAATTTTGCTCTTAACTATCTTATAGGAAATTTAATTCTCTACAAAATTGTTTATGTCCATTTTTTTCCTAACCTCAACAGAAACGAAGTTGCAGAGGGCCAAATAGGAGGAAAAAATAATTAATGAATTAATAACAGAAAAAAATTTATTATTTTAACTTATCAACGATTTAACTCAATATACGTCATTATTTATCGAAAATTTTTGAATTTAATATTATTAACATTATATTTCAAAATAATAAGAAAACAAAAATTTTAATAAAATAGAAATTAATTACGATTAATAAATTTATACATTTTTTTGGTCACTGTTGACTAGTTAGATTTATATAATATTATTTATTGCACGAAGGATATAATTTGCAAAGATACTGTACAATTTTCCACAAATACTGTTTTTGTTCTTCGTTTTTAGTACTAAACTGAAAGAATTCTTCAACTAAAGCAACTGCTCTTTCTGCAATATCGTTCACTACCTTTACATTTTTTAATGACGATAAACATGTAGTATAATTTTGATCACTCGATTTGTAGTATTTATCAGAAGAAATTGCCTCACTGACTTCTTTCGATGATCCTTTGTCATTAGAAGTAGAATAAAAATAGTTAAAGCCATAAAAACGAAGGAAAGTCACACTGACAACAAACATATTGACGTTCATCAAACAATTTAGATTCATGGTCTATCGAAAATATTGGTGATTCTATAACGAAGAAGTATATGCCATTATTCGAACAGTTCGAGCTTTTAAGTGATTTCTTTAATTTACCTCCTTCACAGTGGCCGAGTGATCAAAATTGTAGCAACGTGCACTGATAAAAAAATTGACTTGACTCAAGAGCCAAACTCTTGAACCAAGAATTCCATTTTGAGGAAAATGATTTTCTTGAGTCAAGAGAATAAATTCTTGACTCAAGAAAATTTTCTTAAACCAAGAATAATTTCTTAGCTCAAGAATGTATCCTCTTGACTCAAGAAAATCATTTTCTTCAAAATGGAATTCTTGGTTCAAGAGTTTGGCTCTTGAGTCAAGTCAATTTTTTTATCAGTGTGCTTATTATAAAAAAATGTAAAGGTAGTGAACGATATTGTAGAGAAAGTAGATGCTTTAGTTGAAGAATTCTTTCAGTTTAGTACTAAAAATAAAGAACAAAAACAGTATTTGTGGAAAATTGTACAGTATCTTTGCAAATTATATCCTTCGTGCAAT
>NW_025403305.1:0-1498 GCF_020080835.1 Cotesia glomerata
TTTTTTTTTTGTAAAAATTTCACCACGATACTTTTTGTAGCTCTCGTAAATTCCATTCCGATTCTGATAAACGTAAAAATATAAGTTGACCGGTTCCATCTGATAGTTTCCAGAACCGTACATCCAATGTAAGCAAATTTCAACCCACACATGATCTTTTTTCGATTTTAATTTATCGTCACTTTTGCACAGTTCAAAATTTTTAATAACGTCAAAAATTTCGAAATGAGATACAGCAGCCTAAGATGTCATTTTTCAATAAATAATACACATTTATTCAATAATACAAACAGTAAACAATTACATCGCAACAATCACTATTTCTAAATGGACGCTATCCTGATCGTCAATTGTTTAATGATTGTAAAACAAAACAAAAAACAGTAAGGCGCGAAATTTAATAAATGAATAATAATATCGAGCATTTTTTGTACTCTTACTTCATTTTTATTAATTTTGTTAGTGTTAAATAAAAAAAATCTTAATTTATAAATTAGCTTAATACTTATACATATGTAAGTTATTTATATGTATAAGTTACATAAATATATTACAAATTTATATCATACAAATTTTTTGAAGCGAGTAAATTTTATTCTGAGAATATATTTATAAAAATATAACCAAGAATTTAATTTTTTGGTCAATAAAATATTATACACGTAACAATTGATGATATTAATATAAGCTTCATGAAAAATTTCTATTTTTATTTAGTTTATAAGAAATTTTTTTCGAAGATTACCCGAAAATAATTTTTTAGTACTTCTAAAGACTCGTTCATTATTTGTGATATCTTTCCATTTAAAAATATCATGTTATCGTAAATTAAAATTATAAAAAAGGACAGATTTTATTTTTCATATTTCTTGACAGTCATTATTTAATAGAAGAAAAAATATTATGTTAGTTAAAAACTGTGTGGATTAGTTCTCCAGTTTCTTGAAAATCCAACTGACATCGATTCAATATTTAATAAAAACGTTAATAAATATGATTAAATCCCATGATAAAATAAAACACAAATAAATAAAATTAAATTATTATCAGATGAAACAGTGAATGTTTATCGTATTTTAAAAATTAATTAGATATTGTAACTTTGCAAATAATCTACAACAATATGAAACGATACAATTCAATAAAATTGAAATAAATAATTATATATGGACTTTCTTACCATGTAAATTTTTTTATAGTATGAGTTCTATCAATCGTTTCAAAATTTTCCTTTTGCTTCTAAAAAATTGATGGAAATAGTAAGATTAAACGTAATCACAATTTGACAAACCGTTACTCCAAAATTGTCTAACAGCAGCTGTAAAAAGTAATTTACTAAGTAAGTAATCAATAATTAAAATATTTCGCAACATACTGAAAAATAAAAATTTTGATTGCGGAAAAAAATTCTCATTGATTCAAAAAATTTTTTCTCCGGTCGAAAATACTTTGGTCTTTCTCCAAAATTTTCTTGAATCAAGAAAAGTTTTTTCACAGC
>NW_025403306.1:0-1498 GCF_020080835.1 Cotesia glomerata
CAAACGATTCCAAATTTCATGAATCGTAAAAGATAACCTATCGTGTGAAGAACTTTTTTAACAATTTTTTCGATTTGTTCAAAGAATTTGTTAGTTAACAAAAAAAAGTTCTCACAATATTTGTTTCAAACAATTCCAAATTTTATGAATCGTCCAGAAAACCTATTGATAAATAATCGATTTTAACAATGTTAACTAATTATTTGTTTAAACAAATAAATATTTTTAGAAAATTTTTCCACACGATAGGATATCTTTACGAATCATGAAATTTGGAATCGTTTGATACTTAGATTGAAGAAACGATTATTTTTTGTTAACTAATTATTTATTTAAAATAATACAGATATTTTTCCGGCATCGAAGAATCGATATAAAAAAATTTTTTAATTTTCTTAAAGCAAATATACGGTTAACAAGTTTAAAACAATTGAGCTCTACGGGGATCCAATGTCCGGATCCGAGAAAGTGCGCGTGCGCCGTGCTCTCAATCTGTTGTCGGTGAATGATGGGAGAAATAATAATAATGTGAAGCAGATAATAACAATCCGAACAAAAACAGTTTCACTGTAAAAAAGTCGCGCCAAGTCCACGTTCATAAGACTATTAGGAAAAAAAATTTTTTTTTCTTTACAAAAGATACAAAATAAAAAATTAACAAATCCAAGTAACCGATATGATTGTTTATGATTTTCGGAAATTAAAAAAATTTTATTGTAAATTTAAAATTAAAAAAAATTTTTAGAACGTATTTAGTGTGCGTGGTTGCAAAATATTTCACTTTTAATGAAATTCGTAAAATCTATTTACTAGACTTTAAAAAATTGAAATACACAATGACGCACATCAAGTACGTTCTAAAAATTTTTTTTAATTTTAAATTTACAATAAAATTTTTTTAATTTCCGAAAATCATAAACAATCATATCGGTTACTTGGATTTGTTAATTTTTTTATTTTGTATCTTTTTGTAAAGAAAAAAAAAATTTTTTTTTCCTAATAGTCTTATGAACGTGGACTTGGCGCGACTTTTTTACAGTGAAACTGTTTTTGTTCGGATTGTTATTATCTGCTTCACATTATTATTATTTCTCCCATCATTCACCGACAACAGATTGAGAGGCACGGCGCACGCGCACTTTCTCGGATCCGGACATTGGATCCCGTAGAGCTCAAATTGTTTTAAACTTGTTAACCGTATATTTGCTTTAAGAAAATTAAAAAAATATTTTTTTATATCGATTCTTCGATGCCGGAAAAATTATCTGTATTATTTTAAATAAATAATTAGTTAACAAAAAATAATCGTTTCTTCAATCTAAGTATCAAACGATTCCAAATTTCATGATTCGTAAAGATATCCTATCGTGTGGGAAAACTTTTCTAAAAAATATTTTCTATTTGTTTAAACAAATAATTAGTTAACATTGTTAAAATCGATTATTTATCAATAGGTTTTCTGGACGATTCATAAAATTTGGAATTGTTGAAACAAATA
>NW_025403307.1:0-8274 GCF_020080835.1 Cotesia glomerata
CACAGCTATAAATATATCACTAAAAAATAGCGAATAAAATTCACTATTAGAATTAGTGAAAATCATCACTAATTAAATGAGTGAAAACTATCGTTGATTAAAAAATTATTGAAATCTATTAATAATTAAATTTCTTAAATTTAAATTAATATTTAAACCCTCATGAGGAAAATTTTATAAATACTATTAAATATACTGTAAGGTACCGGAGGGTAATTGAACCTAACAACGGAATATTTTTGATCAAACTAGTAACATTTAATTTAATTAACAAATTTTTATTTTAATTATTATTCAAGTACAACATCTGCAAGTAATGCAAAAAACAAGTAAGTTTTTTTTTCTATTTAGGCTAGGCTTAATTAACCACAGATACTTTGATTATTTTTAGTGTAAAAATAATTAAATACTTAATATACTGAATATACATGGTAAAATTTTGTCGTATCTTTAATAATTAATCTAGAATTTAATGCAAGACGTCGGTCCATTATTTTAAACTTATGAAGTATTCACAAGATATATTTAACTCCAAGTTATTATTCAATGTTATATTTTATTTTTGTACAACATCTCATTGTTTTCAGAACTTTATCAAGTACTGCAACAGAAATACCACAATTAAATTTAAAATTACAATATATTATTAATTAAAATTTTTTTAAACATAACTCTATTAAATTAATTGGAAAGTTAAATTAAAATAAACTCTTAATATTATAAAAATACATTTACCCATATTGCAAATATAAAAATTATAACACAAACAAATCGATATATAAACAAAGCCTTGTTGTTTTCTACTACTCTTTAATAGTTATTGTTATTAATAATAATAACTTATTACAATTGATTCCGACTCATCCAATAAATTGATCGAAATCTTCATGCACTTCGAATTTAAAAAAATTTTCAATCTTCTCAATAATCAGTAATGAGATGAAACTAGTAATAGCAATAAGGATTTTAATTAAAACATTTTGATCTAGATACGGGTAAAAAGAGATAAGAGGTAATAATGGAATTAATTAAGCCAGATAAGCAGCGATGACTTTAAAACAAGTGAGATTATGCGATAAAATAGGTGCGTGAAAAATAAAGTCTACATTAATTAGCGAATCTGGTATCAGTGTTACTATTATCTATCATCTATCAGGCGCATCATCATCGACTAGTGAGTGACTAGTAACTTGCACTCGTAGTTGTGTCAACTAAAAACTAGCTGAGCTTGCTTGCGAGAAAGATAAAATATGTATAATAAAAAGTGTGTGTAATAAGTTCACGTTGGCTGTTCAATTTTGTGAAAGTGGCTTTTCGAAATGAGATTTGAATAATGCATACATGCAGATCCATATGGTTACGGGCCAACGGCTCGTAATTTCGCAATTGCACCCTTTTCTGTCTTCTTTACTTTTATTTCTATTTTATTTTGTTTCCTAGTATGCCTTTAACTTTTTTATATTCTTAAATTTTTTTACTACCACCCGAGTCGTTCTAACAGCTGTCAATCAAATCGCGACTAAGGGATCAGTTGTTTTTACAAGAAGAAAATGTAGAATTTAAAGGTTTTACAATACTTTGAAATGAAGAATATTTGATGAAAATGCGTAAAAGTAAATAATGGACTCAAAAGTCATAAAGAATCATAAATTTTGAAAATACATACACAATATACATACAAAAGTTATATCTATGCATATGAAATAATAAAATCGTGGTTACGGACATTTTTTATGACTTTTTTTTTATAATCTTACATTTATTATTCTTTTTTCATATAGCTGAGTTATATTTTCAGAGGAGTTCATTTCTGTCATAGTTTGATATATTATTCAACGATTCAAAAACTCCATATGCTATATGCTAAATTTTTTCTTTTATCTTATTCTCTTTATTCTTACCCCTATTTTTTTTTTTTTTTTTCACTTCCGACTCCTATCTCATTTAGTCAAACTTATCATTCAAGTATAGGGATTTTTTAAATGGCTCACTAAATGGAAATACAGGGAGTAGAGTACATTGTAGATGATATACGACGGGTAGGACTTACGAAGTCTATGTAAATTACTATAAAATTTTTAATAAAGAAAGATATTTTTTTATCTACAAATAAACTTTCATTCTTATTTTTATTTTATTTTATTTTTGTTTGATATTGTTATTTAACACGACATTTTTCTCGCACAATGAGTTGCTAAGAAAACTTTTAATTAACTCGAAAGTTGAGCGGAAAAAATTGTTATTATGGAAATGATTGAAGTAAACGGAAGATTATGAATAATGCCTGAAAAAGATAATAGAGAATGAAAAGTTGAGGCTTTTGCTTTAGAAAAATTGTGATAATGATAATGACAATGATAATGGTGAATTGTGGACATGAGTTTCTATTCACTGAATGTCTTAATGACCGAAATTCATTTTTAGCTTCTATCAGAAAAATTTTCGAGAGAAAATGAGAAAAATCCTTTGTGAAAAAAAGAGAAAAATTCTGAAGAAAGAAATTTTTAATCATTAATTTTTCTTGGTTTAAGTAAACATTTTTCTGTGTGATACACAAAAAGATGTATCAGGCACTTTTATCTATTGGTTGAAATTAAAAAAACGCGTACTTGCCATGTGAGGTGTGTAATGTTTGATTAGGAAAATTGTTTATTTTTTTACCCCTCCAATGAAATAAATGTAAGTGATATTCTACATGATATCAAATTAACAATAATGGAAAAAATAATAAGCTAAATTTGAAAAGAAACTAGTGTTTACTCTCGCCAGTTTACAACATTACTAGTTGCTATCTTGGCATCTACTAGACAGCTAACAGCGGGAGTTAAACATAGTCACGCAATGAATACTTCGCTATCTTTAAAATTTAATGTTTTGCAATCGTCATGTCTCGAGTCCTAACCATAACCTCTTTCCATTATCGGAAATGAAAATTTTCCAAATGAAATATCAAACCGGAAGATTAAAATTTTTTTTCAATTTAATCTTTTTGTTGACTATATACACAATGTTAGTTATTACAATATTTGCTTTAGTATTTTCAATTCATATAATTGTAACAAGTAGGAAAATATTTTTCATGACGGTGATAAATAAAAAACGTAATGGAATTGGTATTAAAATATATTATATTTACTGCAGGTAGGTAAATTAATTGGACAATAATTCGAATAAAAGCTTTTTATCTAGCATTCATCAGTATTGATCAGAATTAAATTATTTACAGAGCTAAATCAATTAATTCTTGTGAAAAAAATTTTTTTTCCCACAGGTATTTATAAAAAAAGGCCAATTTATATTTTAAACAACATACATTTTTATAAAATTTTGAATAAATATATTTTACATATAAATGATTCAAAAATTAAAAACTTTTAACTATTTATTTCAATTTACCGCCTAATAATCCTAAAATTTTTAACTGTTCAAAGAATCTATTCGTGGAAGAGTTTTGTAATACGGTCTGATATGTCCATTTATAATTGTTTTATGCTCTTATATGGCTCGATATGAAAATTGGCTTTATCAGGTCACATTAGGCCGCATCTGGTATGGTTTTAGATGTCCTAATATGACTAAATATCATCACATATACCCATATTAAACAAAAAATGTAGGAATTGAATTAATTCCATACTGAAAAAAAAAAAAAAAAAAAATATGTAGACTCGAGAGAAAAATTCTTCAACCAAGAAAATCATTTTGAAAAGCTTCATTGTCTTGATTTAAGTAGAAAAATTTTTAAATAGAGAAATATTTCTTGATATAAGTAACCTTGACTTGATTCAAGAATTTTTCGTCTTGATTCAAGACAATTAAATTTTTTTAAATATTTTTTTTTTATTCAAAAATTTTTCTCTTGAATGAAATTAATTTTTTTTCCAGTGTAAGTTTGGATAGTTTGTTACGAATTTAAATTATTTGGACATGAAATGATTAGTATGGAATTTATTAATTGGTATTTTTTTATTGATCTTTTGTGCTAAGATTTTAAAAGCTGTTGCGATTTGTATTGTGGATTTATGTACAGCTTTCATGCATCTCTATATAATATATTGCCGGAATTCAAATAAAAAAATTACATTGAAAAAATTTGGCTCACGATTTTAAGTATTTATGTCCCACGCAGTGATTTATTGAGCTTTTTTTTCAAGAAATCATCTAATTAATTATAACCTCATCAGTATGAAAAGGCACACACGGAATGAATGTATAACATATAAACCAAGTGATAATTATTTTTAGCAGTATTGATTCATAGAAGATGCGCAAGGGACTCTTACTTATTACACGTATAAATCCTCTTAGTAATAATGACGGCTGTAAATGAAGCTAAAAATAAAACTAATAAGAGGATAGACTGGGATGGGATGAGACAGATGGATCAAAAAGGAAAAAATGTAAATAAAGAATTTGTATAGAATCTAGAGGCGTAGGCATACATGTAAATATGAATCTACAAAGGAGTAAGTATATAATCCAGCAAAAATTATAACGTGTATCTAGCATGTACTTGACGCTGTCATCAAACATACAGTACAGCGTGATGAGTCTCGAGAGAGTAGCGTATGCTGACATGATAGAATTCAATGTATTGCTCTACGACCTACATATTCTATTTTTGGCGATATTCATTTTAAAAGCCATAAAAACACCAGAGAGCATCGATATTGAATAGAATGGAAAAATATATAGATAAAAAAGATAAAAAAAAATAAAGGCAATAAAAAAAAAACATAATAATAATACCAGTAAAAAAACGTTATGTTAGAATGAAAAAATTCATACCGGCAAATATTGATAAAAATAAATAATTGCTAGTTGAAAAATCGTCGCAATATCCGTTTCGAGCGGGAGCTCAAAGTTTTTTAATTATAAAAAATATTTTTACAGAAAATTACATGAGTGGAAAAAACACTACCGATTTGTCACGTTGATTGTTTTTGTCTTTCAATCTTTTTTGGAAGTTTTGGTAGTTTTGGTAGCCATATCAAAGCAAATTTTAAGGGAGTTGGGAAAGAACGGATAGGGGAAAGGGGGGGACCTACTCAGTGGGAATTTTTCCGTAATTGAAAAAATAATCCGACAGCCCAGACTGGGAATCGAACCCAGATCTCTCGGTTACGCGCCAAGGGCTCTACCAGTTAAGCTATCCGAGACAAGTACTGACTACTTTATTCAGTCACGTATATAAGACCCACCGAGCAAACAACGCCACCGTCCATCTTACGGTAAAGAGCCATACCAAAATCCGTTTTTGGAAGTTAGATTATGAAAAAAATGACCGAATATTGAAAAAGTTGTCCACAATTAAAAAATTTCATTACGTTAACGTAAAATTGCTGATAAAAAAAAAAATTTCATGTTTTTAATTGAAGTAAAACGTTTGAGCAAAATGTCATTAAAAATTCGCTGTTATTTTTATTAATTCTGATAAATTTGTGTGGTCCAAAAATTTTTACTTCATAAAAGATTTTTAAATATTTTAGAGGGAAGTTTTGTCGTAAGAAATTATTGAAAAACTAATTTGTTTCACGTCAATTTTAATTACGGTTTACACAATATTCCCATTTATAGTTTTCAAAGTATCTCGCACATTATTTTGAAACTTTGACACTACGTCAAATTAATAATAACTTTGAAGAAATTCATTTTATAAAGTATGAGTTTTTTTTTCAATATTATATTGATAACTTTCAGCTTATGATCAATTTTAATTATTCTATACGGAAAAATGATTTCTGTTTAAATAATAATTAATTGTCATTTATACCGAAAAAATACTTTAGTTAAAAATTTGTTTTTTTAATTTTTTATTGCAATTGAAATTATCAAGTTAAAATACTTTAAATGTCCTCAAAATATTACAATTAAATAATTAAACACTAATTAATAAAAAAAAAAAAGGATCAAGAAACGGATTGTGCTTACGTTAAATCATCTTAAGTATACATAAAATTTTTAAGTTCTGTAATGAAAAAATTACAATAATAACAATTATTTGTTAAGTGTTAGCTATTTTTTTTTAGTCGCAAAATTTCCAAATTACATAAATAATACAAATATATTTTACATAGATTATCTAAGTATCAATTTCATTTTTTATACTTCATAGTAGATGTATACACTTATTGTTATTTTAACTTTAATTTTTTTCTCAACTTATAAGAACAGCTAAATTATTTTATCTCAATAGGGATAATATACTGAGCTTAAAAGCTTTAGTATATTTTTATAGAAGTTAATAAATAAATAAATAGAACAAAAATTTCCAAAGATTGCAATCCAACGAATTTTTTATGAATTTTCAACGAAAATATTTTTTATTTTTTTTTACCATTGTAGTATTATTTTTATAAATTATTGAGTGTATTTCTTAAATCAAAATTATCTAAAATTTTACACACAGAATTATAATTTTTAAAACTGTCATTAAAAATAAAATTTATCTTTCACACAATTCAAAAAAATAAACTTTTACTGTGTAAATAAACAGGACTATCCTCAAATTGTTCATTTCGCCATATAACAAATAAACCCGGTACTTTTTACGCAACAATAAAATTTTAGATGACAGTAGATTGAAGCCATTATACGTCTAGATACATAAGAAACTCGACCTGAGTAAAAGCACTTTTGTTTATATTTATTTATTCTTTTTTTATCACCTCTGAGATTTCCAGTGTGTGGCAATAATAAAACAGGCTAAATTAGAGGAGAACTGATTCGTTAAATTTTATCTCCACTCATTCACACCCATCCCACATATATTTATATTTATGTCTTTACGAAGTGATTCGACGGCATGAAAACCCCACTAAATAATAGCCATATAGAGATCGTTGGATAACTAGGAATGATCAAGGATGACACTTTTTTCTCACAGGTCACCGTAGCGTATCAAATCTCACATACGCACTCAACTTCCCCGACAGATAACCCATAAAGCCTTACTAAGACTGAATGCTTTATTCCTGGAAAAGTTTAGGGCTTTTCGTATTGAGTAAAAATGAGGCACCGCCGGCCCTTTCTCTTGCTTGTATTACTGTATTACCGTAAATATTAAGTACTAAAATCGAACAAAGAAATCGATACACTGTTATTAGACGTTAGCCTGGCAAATAAATTGAGTTCAAGTTACAAACAATATAAGAAAAAATAAAATAAATAGGTAATACCCTCGATAGGTAATTCACGAAATCTTATTATCTGTCATTATAAAATGAAATCCATAGTAAATAATACAAGGGTTGCATTAAATATTTAAAGCTCGCCGTGGATAAAAAATACAAATATAAATTGAATTAATAACCGAGGAAAAATATCGACTACCAATTCCTTTAGAGAAAAAACTTTGCGGAGATAAATTCGAATTTAATTATGCGGAATTAATGACAAGGGGGAGATTCTGAGCGTCTGAGTATGTAATTGTAACCATTTTGCAAATGAAATATTTAATTATCTAATAAGTACATAATTCTCATAATTTTATTAAAGTTAGCGCTGGAATTTTTGAATCCGATGATTCAAAATAACTTTTATTGAAAATACTAGCTTTATTTAAAATAAGAGATGAAAATTAATTTTATAAAAAATTATTATTTTTATATTAATTTTTATAAAATTTTTAATAAAAAAATAAAATTCTTGTATTTCGCTGAGAAAATAAGGGATTATTGTAAAGAATTTTTGATGTCGTTTAAAATAAAAGAAATAAGTATTTAATAATAGTATATAATAGTTTTTAATATATATGTGAATGCCAGATTTAAATACATTCGATGCTAAATCTTACGGAATTCGTTATGGTAATAATTATTATCACATCATATGAAATTGTAAAAACTGCATGTGCTGATGTGCTTCTCTCTATGTGCTGATGTAAAAAGTTAACAAATTGCTTCACTGAAAAACAAATAGAATTCCAACTCCAGAAGCGAAATGCAGCAGGTGATTGACGGCTAATCCTCGACAATCACTTTAATTTCTTCTCTCTGTATTATAAAAGGATTAATAACAATTTTATCAATCTATTAATCTATTAATCTATTAAACTATCCCATAAATTGAAAAAAATTTCAACAAATCTTAATGTTCTCAGAATAACTCATGTATCTAGAGTACTTTCTTCAATAAAATTGATTCTATGAAATATAAATTTGTTTTCTTCTAAAACCTAAATTTGGATACTTCAGATTAAAACCTACTTTAATGCAGGGTACTAGAAATAATCATCGATCATCATAAATTTTTCAGGATTCAGGACCATGAAAA